>NC_069502.1:535392969-535665469 GCF_027579735.1 Bombina bombina | reverse complement strand
GAGGCATACTGGTGGAGGGCTGCAGGCATCAAATACAGGGGGATCCATGCAGCACAGGTGAGGGCTGCAGGCACCATAGAGAGGGAGGAGAAAGGCGGGTCGGGGAGGGCGCTCTAGACACCACACAGTCTCACACACTTTATTAATGCAACATAAAATTAGTCCGGATTACTAGAAAAATAAAAAAAGTTTTTTGTTTTTTTTAAAAAAAATAGATTTTGCTCCTACATGGCCTGGCTTCCTCTTTTCATTCTGCTCAGAGTTACTTCCCTCATATCGGCAGTGCTGCAGATGCGGCCTCGGATCTGCACCCCTACCTGCAGCCACTAAACTTGTATACCAGGAACTGAGCAAAATTGCAAGATGCACTGTGCGTATTAAACCTCGCTATGGGGTTTCCCTTTGCTCAGCTGGTTCCCAAATGATGTGGCCCTGCACTGCAGTGGCCCACTGGGAAAAGCCCCAGCAGGCCAATTTCTTCAACAGTTGTTTCTTTTCCACAGTGTTCTTTGGTGCCTAAGTCAAGGTTTACTTTTCTGGGGTCTTAAATAGATTTAGTCTTTCTCTTACAGACCAGAGAAAGCTAAAATTTATGTCATCCTGTCTGAACCTTCAGTCCTTTCCCTCTGTTGCTCTTTGTATGGAAGTACTTGATCTCATGAGTGCAGCTTCAGATGCAATTCCATTTGCTTGATTTCATATGATACCTCTTCAGCATTTTATGCTTCGTCAATGGTGCAGGGATCATACTCTGCTATCTCAAAAGGCGTTTTTTTTTTGTTTGTTTTTTGGATTCCAGTACAAGTCAATCTCTGACTTGGTGGCTGGATCACCAGTTCATTATTCAGAAGGCTTCATTTGCTCATTCTACATGGACTGTGATCACTACAGATGCAACTCTTTAAGTTTGGGGAGCTTTTTGGGGGTCTCTGAGAGCACATGGGCTTTGGGCTCCTCGGGAGGTGCGGTTGTCTATAAATATTTTGGAACTGTGCTATTTTTAGGGCTCTTCAGGCTTGGCCTCTGTTGAAAAGGGAGTCTCATCTCCGCTTTCAGTCAGACAATGTCACAGCAGTGGCTTATATCAATCATCAGGGGGGAACCCTCCTTTGCCTAGCCATGAGGGAAGTGTCTTGATTTCTCTCATGGGCAAAAGTCAATTTCCATCTAGTCTCTGCAGTTCATATTCCAGGAGTGAACAGCTGGGAAGCAGATTTTCTCAGTCGTCAGTTTCTGCATCCAGGGGAATGGTCTCTTCACCAGGATGTGTTCAATCAGATTGTGGATCTTTGGGGTCTCCCAGAGATAGATCTGATGGCTTTTCACTTTAGTACAGCCACCTACATGAACTTAGTACAAAGAGAGGTGGATAATCTCTTTAAGAGAGAGAAAAAAAGAAAATTGGTACAAAGAAATAAGAGACTAATTTGCTATTGAAACACTTATGAAAAACAAAGAGATTATCATAAAAGAGGCTGACAAGGGCGGAGCCATTGTAGTCTTAGATAAACTTGACTACATGGGGGAAATCAATAGACAGCTGATAATCAAGTCTATCAGGAACTAAGGAGAGATCCAACTGCCCAGATAAATAAGGAAATTAAAAATATTCTTGATTAGGCTGTGGAAAGGTAAATAATAACGGATACATTTAAAGATGCCTTATACGTTGCCAATCCTATAAGACCTTTAATATATGTACTACCAAAAATCCACAAAGCAAAAGATGAAACCCCTGGCAGGCCCATTGTGGCAGGGATGGGTTCTATTTTTCATCTATATCTATTTTTTTGGATAAGGTATTACAGCCATTTGTCAAAAAAAACTACTTCATATGTCAGAGACACTAATTATTTTCTATCTAAGCTGAAAGATCTAGGATATATTGGGGAAAAGTGTATTTTATTTACTTTAGATGTCTCTAGTTTATACACTTCTATAAAACATATTAATGGCATTGCAGCAGTAGAAAATGTATTGAGGTCTACCAGTGATTACACTGTAATGGAGATCTGTTTTGTGATTGAGTTGCTTTCTATCATATTATATCACAATTATTTTCTATTTGGAGATACTTATTATTTGCAAAGACAGGGGACGGCAATGGGCTCCGTCGTCGCCCCCCACATACGCCAATATTTTCATGTATAAGCTTTGAGGAATACTTTGTATATCCTCACATTTTGTTCCAACGTTATGGCGCATCCTGGTGGAGATATATTGATGATGTATTTGGTGTGTGGGGGGGGGCGACGTTGGTAGCCTTTTGTCTTTTGTACAAGATTTGAATAATTCAGTCACAGGACTGAAATTTACCCTAAATATGAATGAAATAGGTATTGAGTATTTGGATACATGTGTATACAATAAAGGAGGTTTCTTTCATGTAATTGGCAAGAGTCCATGAGCTAGTGACATATGGGATATACAATCATACCAGGAGGGGAAAAGTTTCCCAAACCTCAAAATGCCTACAAATACACCTCTCACCACAATTCAGTTTTTACAAACTTTGCCTCCTATGGAGGTGGTGAAGTAAGTTTGTGCTAAGATTTCTACGTTGATATGCGCTTCTCAGCATTGTTGAAGCCCGATTCCTCTCAGAGTACAGCGAATGTCAGAGGGACGTGAAGGGAGTATCACTTATTTAATACGATGATTTCCCTAACGGGGGTCTTTTTCATAAGTTCTCTGTTATCGGTCGTAGAGATTCATCTCCTACCTCCCTTTTCAGATCGACGATATACTCTCAATTTACCATTACCTCTACTAATAACTGTTTTAGTACTGGTTTGGCTATCTGCTATATGTGGATGGGTGTCTTTTGGTAAGTATGTTTTTTATTACTTAAGACACCTCAGCTATGGTTTGGCACTTTATGCATTTATATAAAGTTCTAAATATATGTATTGTACTTATATTTGCCATGAGTCAGGTTCATGTATTTCCTTTTGCAGACTGTCAGTTTCATATTTGGGGAATATAAACATCTTTTAAAAATGAAATTTATTTCTTATCTGGTGTTTAGTCTTTTTTCAATTGACTACTTCTTACAAATTGCGGGCGGTATTAGGCCCGTGGGTGCGACAAATGCTAAACTTTATTGCGTCATTTTTGGCGCGAAAGAGTACGTCTATGACGCAAGTTAGTCATTTCCGGCGTCATACTTGACGCCGAGACCTTTCACACGGTTGCGTCATTAGTGACGCAAGTTTGTCATTTCCGGTTATTTTTTGGTGCCAAAAAAGTTTAGTTACGTTGTGCATCATACTTGGCGCCAAACTTTTTCATTATTTCAATACCCCATTGATGTTTGCCTCTTGATTTTTTCTCTATCAGAGAGCTGTGCTTTTTACATTTTTTCCCATTCCTGAAACTGTCATATAAGGAAATAGATAATTTTGCTTTATATGTTGTTTTTTCTCTTACATTTTGCAAGATGTCTCACTTTGATCCTGCCTTAGAAGCTTCTGCTGGAACATTGCTGCCTGACATCGGTTCTACCAAAGCTAAGTGCATTTGTTGTAAAATTGTAGAAATTATATCGCAGAATGTCATTTGTAATAGTTGTTTTGATAAACTTTTACATGCAGATAATGTGTCCATCAGTAATAGTACATTGCCAGTTGCAGTTCCTTCAACTTCTAATGTGCATAATATACCTGTAAATTTTAAAGAATTTGTTTCTGATTCTATTCTGAAGGCTTTGTCTGCATTTCCACCTTCAAATAAATGTAATAGGTCTTTTAAAACTTCGCATTTAGTTGATGAAATTTCAAATAACCAACAATATGATAATTTATCCTCTTCTGATGAGGATCTATCTGATTCAGAAGATCCTCCTCAGACATTGACACTGACAAATCTACTTATTTATTTAAAATTGAGTATATGCGTTCTTTATTAAATGAAGTGTTAATTACTTTGGATATTGAGGTAACCAGTCCTCTTGACGTTCAGTCTAATATACGTTTAAATGCTGTTTTTAAACCTCCTGTGGTTTCTCCAGGGGTTTTTCCTATTTCTGAGGCTATTTCTGATATGATTTCTAAGGAATGGAATAAGCCAGATACTTCTTTTATTCCTTCTTCAAGGTTTAAAAAATTGTATCCTTTGCCAGCAAAATCTATAGAGTTTTGGGAAAAGATCCCCAAAGTTGATGGGGCTATTTCTACTCTTGCTAAACGTACCACTATTCCTATGGAAGATAGTACTTCCTTTAAGGATCCTTTAGATAGGAAGCTTGAATCTTATGTAAGGAAGGCCTATTTATATTCAGGTCATCTTCTCAGACCTGCAATTTCTTTGGCTGAGGTTGCGGCTGCATCAACTTTCTGGTTGGAGAATTTAGCGCAACAAGAATTGGATTCTGACATATCTAGCATTATTCGCTTACTGCAACATGCTAAACATTTTATTTGTGATGTTAGATCCATGTCTTTAGCTATATTAGCTAGAAGAGCTTTGTGGTTTAAATCTTAAAATGCTGATATGACATCTAAATCTAGATTACTATCTCTTTCTTTCCAAGGTAATAATTTATTTGGTTCTCAGTTGGATTCTATTATTTCAACTGTTACTGGGGGAAAGGGAGTTTTTCTGCCTCAGGATAAAAAACCTAAGGGCAAATCTAAGGCTTCTAACCGTTTTCGTTCCTTTCGTCAGAATAAGGAACAAAAACTCAATCCTCCCCCCAAGGAATCTGCCTCCAATTGGAAGCCTTCCTCAAATTGGAATAAATCCAAGCCTTTTAGGAAACCAAAGTTAGCCCCTAAGTCCGCATGAAGGTGCGGCCCTCGTTCCAGCTCAGCTGGTAGGGGGAAGATTAAGGTTTTTCAAGGATATTTGGATAAAATCTGTTCAAAATCAATGGATTCAGAGCATTGTCTCTCAAGGGTATCAAATAGGATTCAGAGTAAGACCTCTTGTGAGAAGATTTTTTTCTCTCACGTATCCCAGTAAATCCAGTAAAAGCTCAGGCTTTTCTGAAATGTGTTTCAGACCTGGAGTCCTCAGGGGTAATCATGCCAGTCCCTCTTCTGGAACAAGGTTTGGGGTTTTATTCAAATCTATTCATTGTCCCAAAGAAGGAAAATTTATTCAGACCAGTTCTGGATCTGAAAATTTTGAATCGTTATGTAAGAGTACCAACTTTCAAGATGGTGACTATAAGGACTATTCTGCCTTTTGTTCAGAGAGGACATTATATGTACACAATAGACTTGCAGGATGCATACCTTCATATTCTGATTCATCCAGAACATTATTAGTTTCTGAGATTCTCTTTTCTAGACAAGCATTACCAATTTGTTGCTCTTCCATTTGGCCTAGCAACCGCTCCAAGAATCTTTTCAAAGGTTCTGGGTGTCCTACTCTCTGTAATGAGAGAACAGGGTATTGCGGTGTTTCCTTATTTGGACGTTATCTTGGTACTAGCTCAGTCTTTACGTACTGCAGAATCTCACACAAATCAACTAGTGTTGTTTCTTCGGAAACATGGTTGGAGGATCAATTTACCAAAAAGTTTCTTGATTCCTCAGACAAGGGTCACCTTTTTAGGCTTCCAGATTGATTCAGTGTCCATGACTCTGTCTCTAACAGACAAGAGAGATTTAAAATTGGTTGCAGCCTGCCGGCACCTTCAGTCTCAGTCATTCCCTTCAGTGGCTATGTGCATGGAAGTTTTAGGTCTCATGACTGCAGCATCGGACGCGATCCCCTTTGCTCATTTTCACATGAGACCTCCTCAGCTTTGTATGCTGAATCAATGGTGCAGGGATTATACAAAGATATCACAATTAATATCCTTAAATCCCAATGTACGACACTCTGACATGGTGGATAGATCACCATCGTTTAGTTCAAGGGGCTTCTTTTGTTCGGCCAACCTGGACTGTGATCACAACAGATGCGAGTCTTTCAGGTTGGGGAGCTGTTTGAGGATCTCTGACAGCACAAGGGGTTTGGAAATTTCAAGAGGCGAGATTTCCAATAAATATTTTAGAACTCTGTGCAATTCTCAGAGCTCTTCAGTTTTGGCCTCTGTTAAAGAGGGAACCGTTCATTTAAACAGTGGCATATGTCAATCATCAGGGTGGGACTCACAGTCCCCAAGCTATGAAAGAAGTATCTCGAATACTTTTTTGGGCGGAATCCAGCTCCTGTCTAATCTCTGTGGTGCATATCCCAGGTGTAGACAATTGGGAAGCGGATTATCTCAGCCGCCAGACTTTACATCCAGGGGAGTGGTCTCTCCATCCAGATGTTTTTTCTCAGATTGTTCAGATATGGGGTCTTCCAGAGATAGATCTCATGGCCTCTCATCTAAACAAGAAACTTCCCAGATACCTGTCCAGGTCCAGGGATGTTCAGGCGGAAGCAGTGGATGCGCTGATACTTCCTTGGTGTTATCATCCTGCTTACATCTTCCCGCCTCTAGTTCTCCTTCCAAGAGTGATTTCCAAAATCATCATGGAACAATCATTTGTGTTGCTGGTAGTGCCAGCATGGCCACACAGGTTTTGGTATGCGGATCTGGTTTGGATGTCCAGTTGCCCGCCTTGGCCACTTCCGTTACGGCCAGACCTACTATCTCAAGGTCTGTTTTTCCATCAGGATCTCAAATCATTAAATTTGAAGGTATGGAAATTGAACGCTTAGTACTAAGTCATAGAGGTTTCTCTGACTCAGTGATTGATACTATGTTACAAGCTCATAAATCAGTCTCTAGGAAGATTTATTATAGAGTTTGGAAGACTTACATTTCATGGTATTCTTCTCATAAATTCTCCTGGCATTCTTTTAGAATTCCTAGAATTTTACAGTTTCTTCCGGATGGTTTGGATAAGGGTTTGTCTGCAAGTTCCTTGAAAGGACAAATCTCCGCTCTTTCTGTTTTATTTCACAGAAAGATTGCTATACTTCCTAATATACACATTTTTGTACAGGCTTTAGTTCGTATTAAGCCTGCCATTAAATCAATTTCTCCTCCTTGGAGTCTTAATTTGGTTCTGAAGGCTTTACAGGCCTATGATATCCTTTTATGAGCCTATGCATTCTTTGGACATTAAACTACTTTCTTGGAAAGTGTTGTTCCTTTTGGCTATTTCTTCTGCTAGAAGAGTTTCTGAGCTATCTGCTCTTTCTTGTGAATCTCCTTTTCTGATTTTTCATCAGGATAAAGTTGTGAATTCTAACAACATTAGCAGAGAAATTGTTGTCCCTTCCTTGTGTCCTAATCCTAAGAATCCTTTGGAAAGATGCTTACATTCTTTGGATGTGGTGAAAGCTTTGAAATATTATGTTGAAGCTACTAAAGATTTCAGGAAGACTTCTAGTCTATTTATTATATTTTCTGGTCCTAGGAAAGGTCAGAAGGCCTCTATTTCCTTGGCCTCTTGGTTAAAGCTTTTGATTCATCAAGCTTATTTGGAGTCGGGTCAAGCCCCGCCTCAGAGAATTATAGCTCTTTCTACTAGATCAGTCTCCACTTCGTGGGCTTTTAAGGATGAAGCTTCAGTTGATCAAATTTGCAAAGCAGCGACTTGGTCCTCTTTGCATACATTTACTAAATTCTACCGTTTTTATGTATTTGCTTCTTCGGAAGCAGTTCTTGGTAGAAAAGTTCTTCAGGCAGCTGTTTCAGTTTGATTCTTCTGCTTTTGATTTAATTTTTTTTCTTTCAAAAATGAAAATAAACTTATTTTTTTGGGTTGTGGATTAATTTTTTCAGCGGTATATGGCTGTTTTTATTTTATTCCCTCCCTCTCTAGTGACTCTGCTGTGGACTTCCACATCTTGGGTATTGATATCCCATATGTCACTAGCTTATGGACTCTTGCCAATTACATGAAAGAAAACATAATTTATGTAAGAACTTAACTGATAAATTAATTTCGTTCATATTGGCGAGAGTCCATGAGGCCCACCCTTTTTATGGTGGTTATGATTTTTTGTATAAAGCACAATTATTTCCACATTTCCTTTGTTGATGCTTTCTACTCCTTTCTTTATCACCCCACTGCTTGGCTATTCATTAAACTGAATTGTGCGTGTGGTGAGGGGTGTATTTGTAGGCATTTTGAGGTTTGGGAAACTTTGCCCCTCCTGGTAGGATTGTATATCCCATGTCACTAGCTCATGGACTCTTGCCAATATGAAAGAAATTAATTTATCAGGTAAGTTCTTACATAAATTATGTTTTTTTGAGTACAGATCTCGATACCAAGAGTACTGATAGGAATAATCTGCTACAGTATGGTATCTATCATCCTGAGAGTATATTTAAGGCTATTCCAAGAAGCCAGTTTACCAGAGTAAAACGTATTGTATCAGATAAGAATAAATGTAAATATAGGTTAGAACAAATGGCTAATAAATTCATTAATAGAAATTATCCCCCTACATTAATCGCAGAACAACTTGATGCAATTACTAAAGATGCAGATATAGAATAGAAATACAAGAAACAGGAAGTAAATCGTATGATCTTTGTTACACAATTCAATAGACTAAGTAATAAAATTAATGGCATTCTAAAAAAAACATTGGCATATTTTGAGGGATTGCAATCCTGAGGTTGTTGAATTTAAAGAGAATCCAATGGTAGCTTACAAGAGAAATCGGAGTATCAAGGACATGTTGGTGCATTCAGATATTGGTAGCTATAAACAAGATAGTCAAAGAACTATAGGTCCTAAGAGATATGGTTGCTACCGATGTCTGAATTGCAGCATCTGCAGTTCCATGATAAAAAGAGAGAATTTCTATCACCCCATTAATGGGAAGAAATTTAAAATTAACAAATACTTAACCTGCAGGGCAACTCACTGTGTTTATCTTATCAAATACCCTTGTGGTCTAATCTATATAGGCGAGACCTGTAGAGAGGTAAGGGAGAGGATAACTGAACACAAGTCTAATATAAGATGCAAAAATAAAGAAGCTCCAGTTTCTTCTCACTTCCTCTCTATGGGTCATAACACCAGCCAACTTAGGTTTCAAATTATAGAACAGATTTATAGGCCTAGGAGAGGTGGAGATAGGGAGCGATTGTTAAAAACTAGAGAGATGTTCTGGATATATAAGTTAGAGACAATGAGGCCCAAAGGGATGAATAAAGATTTTAACTGGAGTCTTTTTTTCTAAAAAAAATAAATAAATCTAAGTTTATTTAGTTGCAAAAATAATATATAGGAAACAATAGAGTTGACTGACTTGTTTCTGTTTATAATGTGCAAAATACCTCTTTTTAATATGTGTGCATGGGTTTTATGTATTTTAAAATAAATGTTCTGTGTATACATTTATTCTCTTCTTGTGATAACTTTGTGATGTATTAAATTTTACATCCACAAGATGGCACTGTTGTGCAATTAGTTTAACACATGAAGATGAATAACAGGTGAGGGTATATAAAGGCATTTACCTGTGTATGTTCAATTATACATGACTAAGAGCCTTCAATAGGCTTGAAGCGTTGTATGTTTGTTTCTGAGGACCCCATGTGGAAATAAAGGTTCTTTTAAAGAATTTTGGAGGCTGGAATATTCTTTGCTTTTGGCTTTTCACTTTAACAACAACCTTCCCAGATACTTTGCGATTCCCAGGGTCCCTCAGGTGGTGTTTGTGGATGCTCTACTAGCTCATTGGTCATTTCAGTTTACTCATCCTCTTCTGGTTCATCTTCCCAGAGGGATTTCCAAGATAAGGCTAGAGAAATAGTCAGTAATCCTGATTGCCCCAGCTTGACCTAGCAGGATTTGGTATGCAGATCTGGTTCAGATGTTCAGTTGTCTTCCTTGGCCTCTTCCTCTTCGACCAAATCTTCTTTCTCAAGGTCTGTTTTTCCATCCGGATCTCTAACCTTTTATGACATAGAGTTTAATTCGTTTTGAAGCACAGAGGTTTCTCAGATTCGGTGATTGAAACTTTAATCCAGGCTTCTAAGGAAGGCTTATCATAAGGCCTTGAAGGCTTTTATTGCTTGGTGTATATATCATGGCTTTTCCTGGCATACCTTTAGAATTTCTTTACAGGATGGTTTAGATAAGGTCCTATCTGCCAGTTCTCTGAAAGGGCATAATTTTGCTCCTTAGGTTTTGTTTCATAGGAAGATTGCTAATCTTTCTGACATTCATGTTTTTTTTTCTGGCTGTGTTACGAATTAAGCCTTTGATAAAGCCAATTTCTCCTCCCTGGAGTCTTAACTTGGTGTTAAAGGTTTTAAGCCTATGCACTAAGGCTTCTTTCTTGAAAGGTTTTGCTTCGTTTGGTTACATCTTCTGCTAGAAAAGCTTCTGAATTGTCTGCTCTTTCTTGTGACCCTCCTTATGTTTCATCAGGATAAGTCGTCTTAACACTAAATTTGATTTCTTGCCTAAAGTTGTGTCTTCAGACAATAACAGTAGGAAAATTGTTCCTTCTTTGTGCCCTAATGCCAAAAATTCTTCAGAGAGATCTTTGCATAGTTTGGATGTTGTTAAAGCGTTGATGTATTATATTGATTCTACAAAGGATTTCAGACAAACTTCTTGTTTGTTTGTTAAATTTTCTGTTTCTAGGAAAGGACAGAAAGATTCTGCTGTTTCTTTTGCTTCTTAGTTGAAACTGTTGATTCATAAGGCTTACTTGGAGGGCAGGTCAGCCCCCACCAAAACAGATCACTGCTCATTCTACAAGATCAGTTGCCACTTGGGCTTTCAAGAATGAGGCTTCATTTGACCAAATTTGCATGGCAGCTACTTGGTCGTCTTTGCATACCTTTACTAAATTCTACCGTTTTGATGTTTTTGCTTCTTCTGAGGCAGCCTTTCGCAGGAAAGACCTTGTGTCAGCTTAATTTTTTTTTGATTGTTGATAAAATTTTAAGTGCATTAAAAAATTGCCCTTTTTGATTTTGTGTGGGGTTGTGGATTTAGTTTTTCAGTGAAAAAATGTTTTTTTAAATCTCACCCGTTGTGTCTCATTACTCATGGACACCACAGCTTGGGTATTAGTTCCCTGGAGTAATGCATTGTGGACTCTCACTACCTGTGTGAAAGAAAGCATAATTTAATGCTTACCTGATGATAAATTAATTTATTTCATGGTGGTGAGAGTCCACAAAAAACACTGTTTTCTTTTTGTTTGGTTTTTCTTACGCACATCTTTTTTCCCTGCTCCTTTTATTTTTTGCTCTTTCTTTTGTTTCCTCATTTTGCTTGCCTATAAATTAGACTGAGGTACCTGTGAGTTGGGGGGGGGGTTATAGAGCTCTTGGGCTTTGTGAATCTTTGCCTCCTCCTAGTGGTAGGGAAGAATAATTCCCAGAAGTAATGGATTGTGGATTCTCACGGCCATGAAAGAAATTCATTTATCGGGTAAGCATAGATTATGTTTTCAAAACATTAAGACTTGGCTGGTATAGTATTCTATAGCAAAGTGTTTACATTTTATGTATACTATTTTTAAATTATTTTTTTTACAGTTTATATTGAGGTGTTTAGAAAGGTACAGACAAATCAGTACATGACATATTTCAAACTGATCATACAGCAAGATGTATAGATATCTTAAATACAGTGATCTACATACATGTTTTATGCCTCAAAATATAATAGTCTGTTGAAAAAAAAGTTCACAAACAATGCAGCACCTCCGTTTTTTTAATTATTTAAACTATCTATTGGTATTTAATTATTGAAACAATATGTATGGATATATATATCCCCTTCTAATAGAAGTAAATAACTAGCAAAATATTATCCCCAAGTAGTAAGAAAGGCCCTTTATGGACCCCTAAACTATTACCATTGTCTGAAAGGGGGGTTTTAGGGGAAATAAAAGCTAATATTGACATTAGCACTTAGCAGGAGGATGTTACAAGATTGTATAAAAGGGTCTTATATGCAATAAAGCTGAAACATACTCGTCATTTACTACTTCTCAGCAATACAATTGGAGAGCAACTTATGATGCTACCACGTCTATGTAAAGATCCAAATAAAATATGTTTGCCATTATGGGCATTATATGAGAAATATAGTATGTTGAGACCCGTGTCTATTAGCTCTGAGGATTAGAATATGTTAAATGGAGCTTATACACACCAATGTTCAATATATCGGCAAATGATGACTTCAAGGCATGTGAATTCTATGAAGGTTATCATCAAGCATATCTTGGATATGTTGGATTAATATGACTACCCAGTACTAGGGACATACACCAGTGTCAACCTGATAAGGGCAGCCCACAATTAAAGAGGATAATTAACTCAGTAGGAATGTGAGCATGGTGCATATGGACAATATAACTTATGTCAAAAGTATAAACTGTGCTTATAGTTTATATTGTAATATAGATTACAAGACAACCAGCCAGCAAAAACTGGTACTAGTCCAAATAAACATAGGGACATGTAGAAAACTATCAGATGGCGGGCTAACCTGTATATAACTATTTTAAAGAGAAGAGAGATTACATTAGGCTTACTTTGCTAACCCAATATCAACCTTTATGTGCATAACTATCCCATGTTAAATAAGTGATGAAGCAAAAACAATGGCAGCACCAATGTAGGAAAAATCTATCCAATATAGTAGTGTAAAAGGTATTTACAATATTACTGACTAATAGGTATTATGTCTATATAGGTGGCCTGCTGATTTCCCTTAAAACAGAACAAAAATATTGACACATAGCTAAATTATTATTTTTGTTTCTAATAAAGCTCTATAAAGCACTCTAACAAAGCAAAACTACAGGGATTCTATACACCAATTTTCATATAACTGCATGTAATAGACACTACTATAAAGAATAACATGCACAGATGCTGATATAAAAATCCAGTATAAAACCTTTTAAAAACTTACTTTTGATTAGGTTGACTGGAACACCCACTAAAAAAGCAGACACTCCCCCTCCCACCTTCCTCTGCATATAAGACCCTTTACACAAATAGGAGCAAGCTGAAGTAGGTATACATCAATATATTCCTAAACCTTTGGGGCTTGGTTAGGAGTTTGAAAATCAGCACAATGATATTTAAAAATAAGCAAAACTATACATTTTTACAAAAAAAAAAAACAACAACCTGTATGGGCTATATAAATGGATCATCTACAAAACATTTATGCAAAGAAAAATCTAGTGTATAATGTCCCTTTAACAATTCTATGACACTGAATATTATTGAATACAGTAGGCTATCTACATCAGTTCTCACTATATGATAGTATGAGGTAATCTGCTATTGAGACGTCTGCCACGTCTTCCAACAGCTGTTCCCATAAAGGAATTCACAGTGAACTCTAGATAAGTCTCAGGTCTATAGATCCCCATAGATTAGAGTTAGTGTAGGAGAAAATAGAGATAGTGAGGCTTTTACAGCAGTCTATCCTACACCAGTCCTATTGCGTCCATAGCTTCTCGTTCCCCGAGGAGAGTCAGGCAATATCGCTGCCCCCAAAAAGTCCTGGAGTATAAAGAATACAGTTTTAAAGATATTGGTCAGTTCTAGAAATGGAACAGAATCCATTAATCTGTCCAGTTGTGCCTCTATCCTGAGTCTCGAACCTTGTGGTATCACCAGAGTCCCATTCTGATCCGGCAGGTCAGGCTGACCGGACAGCCCCTCCGGCAGGCTTCAGTGTTTCATGGAAGTGGTTCCTTCATAAAGGCCTAACTTGTCACCCTGTTCCAAAAGGTCGTCCGCATCGCTCCGGGCAGGGATAGCAAGCTCATAAGGAGTAGCCAGAGACATATCCGGTAGTGGACAGACAGAATCTCCAATAATATGAGACCACCCGGTTTTCAGTAGCTTGAGCTGCAGCAGCTCTGCAGTATCAGCGTCATCCTCCCTCAAAATTTCAGGTACAGCTCCCTCCATAGTCACAGTCTCCACAAGAGATTGGAACCGGTCTAATCTAGCCCCAATTTTTAGCTCATGTACTTTCATAAGGCTATATAAACTTCCTCCATTGCGTATAATCAGAAATAGCACCAGCAATTTAAGTGCAGCTTATTTCTAAGACTGCGTTACAGTAAGCATCCGAGGATACCTGCTGGGGGGGTTGGTGAGGAGGCCAAAGCCTCAAAATAATCTCCATAATATTTGGGCTGCAGAAATTCACAATATAATGCTCAATCGATGCAGGAACCTCTTATAGTTTAGAATCTAGGTGTGGATGATACAAACTGGAGCATCTCATAATATTGCGACCTAAGATGACCGCTACCCGGAAGTTCACCCTATCTATACTTTATTGAACTGCACAACAATGGAGATTTTACTAGCAAAGTGAACATATCGGATACGCACCACAAAAAGTTAGGTTTCAAGCTTCGGGCTTTTGATTGGCCATTCTTCAAGGTTATTGCTTCTTGGGAAAATGCTAAGCTATTGAAATAATGTATGATTTAATTTATGGTGGCTTTACTTGTCTTTTCAGATTTACAGCATGAGTTTACGGCTATCTGCTTTCTTTGAGGAACGGATAAGTACCATTTTAGCAGATTACAAGTCTGCTGTGAAATTTCACAAGAGAAACACAATAACAAAGCGCAGGAAAAAAAGAAACAGAAGTAGCTCTTCTAGCAGTAGTGCTGCATCTAGGTACCCTCATTTTATTTCATTTTTTTGTTTGTAACACTTTGAGTCCATGTTCTGTTAGATCTGCTTGCTATTTGTCTTTGATCAGATGGTGAGAGTCAACGAGTCACCAGGTGTGAGAATATTCCCCTCCTGACCACCAGGAGGAAGCAAAAGACACCCCGACACACAAGAGCTTTAAATACCTCCCTTGATCCTCAGTAATTTTCTATTACCTCCTTGATTAGAAGTGAAGTGAAAGATCTACTTAGCATTTGAAAATGAATCCTCTAACTCATATGAGGCCTCCTCACAGTGACCTGTTGTTCAGAGGGGCAGACCATGAATTTTCAGCCAGGCAGTGAAAGGTATTTTCTTAGGGAAGAAATGTTGCAGGCCTTTTCCAGCAATCCCCTGGGTTTAGATGCTATTACAGATATAGATTCTTGGCATTATGCCTGCACTGCCAAGGACATTCTTGCCTACTAGAAGCAAATAGCTGCAGCTGAGGTATGCACTGTGGACGAAGATGCTGAGAGGTAAGTACCTGCACCTTCATAGCCCACCAGCTGTTAGTATGAACATTTCTTTCATACAGGTGGTGAGAGTCCATGATCCCTTACTGCTGGGAATTACTATTCACTGCCACTTGGAGGAGGTAAAGATTCCCAAACCCTGATAGCGCTATAAATCCCCTCCCACCTCACTGGTAAACTTATCTTGTCTTTACCTCCGCTGGAGGAAGGCAAAGAATAAAGATTTGCATTTTATTCTTCAGTGAGAGGGGTTCTTAAACTCAGTTAAGGCCTGTTTCCCATCAGAGTGCAGTGTTTTCTGGAGGAATGTATTTGGAATATGGGTAGTGACATGTTTTTCACCTTTTGGGAATTTCTCACAAGCCCTCCACAGGTGTCTCAGGGACCTATCCTTTGCTGTTGGTTCGTCCGTATACTCCCATTCCAGATCCTCTGCTGATATGTTCTATCACTGGTTTGGATTTATGCTGGTTTATTCCAGTACAAGAGTGCCTATAGGTAAGTTCTATTTTTCTCTTGCAAGGTGTATCCAGTCCACGGATTCATCCTTTACTTGTGGGATATTCTCATTCCCTACAGGAAGTAGCAAAGAGAGCACACAGCAAAGCTCTCCATATAGCTCCCCCTCTAGCTCCACCCCCCAGTCACATTCTCTTTGCTGGCTCTAAGCACTAGGGTCTCTCTCGGGAGTGTAAAGTGAATGTGGTGTTAGAATTGTAGTTTTATTATCTTCAATCAAAAGTTTGTTATTTTAAATGGTACCGGTTTGTACTATTTACTCTCTAGCAGAAAAGTGATGAAGATTTCTGCTGAGAGGAAAATGATTTTAGCATGTTGTAACTAAAATCCACTGCTGTTCCCACACAGGACTGAGGAGTACCAGAAAACGTCAGTTGGGGGGAACAGTTTGCAGGGTGATCTGCAATAAGGTATGTTCAGTCATTTATTTCTAGACAAGACTGAGATAATGCTAGAAGAGGGGAGGGTAAGCTATGTTCACAGACTTAGTAAGGAATTGAATGCTTACATAATAGGGCTAATATACTGGTTGACACTTATTCAGGGCAATCGATTGTTTGGCTAAGGAAAAATCGTTTTGCAAGACACTTTGAAAGCCCTTTTGGTTTTTTTCTGGGGTTATTACCACATGGCTGTTTTTTAGTCACTTAGGAGTGATTTACTAGGCCTCACAGCTCCGGAGTAGAGTGGGAGGGGCCTAATTTCGCGCCTCAGATGCGCACTTAGAATTGCAGATAAGTTCATGCTGTTTCACATGGAGGGTCCTGCTGATGTTTGAGGGCCTAAAAGAAGCTATATTCCCCCAAATCTGATCCCTAAGGGAAGGTAGGGCCACAGCAAGGCTGTGGCAAGTTGCTGTAGTGATTTAACCAGGTTTTGGCTTTAGGCTGCTCCGGTTTGGGCATTAAGGGGTTAATCGTTTTGAAACTTGGGGTGCAATCTTATTAAGGCTTTAGCTACATACTGTGAAAATTTCATAAAGATTGCTGCATTTTTCACCGTTTTGTAAAATTGTGTGCTCTTTTTATCTCTTAAAGGCACAGTAACGTTTTTTTCAAATTGTGTTTATTTGATTAAAGTGATTCCAAGCCTGTTTGTGTACTCTGCTAGTCTGTTAAACATGTCTGACACTAAGGAAAATCCTTGTTCAATGTGTTTAGAAGCCATGGTGGAACCCCCTCTCAGAATGTGTCCCACTTGTACTGATATGTCTATACACTTTAAAGATCATATTGTTGCACTTAAGAATGTGGCCCAAGATGATTCTCAGACTGAAGGTAACAAGGGTAGCCCGTCTGCCTCTCCCCAAGTGTCACAACCAGTTATGGTCGAATGACTGGGGGGTGGAGCTAGAGGGGTAGCTATATGGTCAGCTTTGCTGTGTGCTCTCTTTGCTACTTCCTGTAGGGAATGAGAATATCCCACAAGTAAAGGATGAATCCGTGGACTGGATACACCGCAAGAGAAAGTAATTTATCAGGTAAGCATAAATTCTGTTTTCTTTCATGTAATTAGCAAGAGTCCATGAGCTAGTGACGTATGGGATATACATTCCTACCAGGAGGGGCAAAGTTTCCCAAACCTCAAAATGCCTACAAATACACCCCTCACCACACCCACAAATCAGTTTTACAAACTTTGCCTCCCGTGGAGGTGGTGAAGTAAGTTTGTGCTAGATTCTACGTTGATATGCGCTTCGCAGCAGGCTGGAGCCCGGTTTTCCTCTCAGTGTGCAGTGAATGTCAGAGGGATGTGAGGAGAGTATTGCCTATTTGAATTCAATGGTCTCCTTCTACGGGATCTTTTTCATAGGTTCTCTGTTATCGGTCGTAGAGATTCATCTCTTACCTCCCTTTTCAGATCGACGATATACTCTTATATACCATTACCTCTACTGATTCTCGTTTCAGTACTGGTTTGGCTTTCTACTACATGTAGATGAGTGTCCTGGGGTAAGTAAGTCTTATTTTTTGTGACACTCTAAGCTATGGTTGGGCACTTTTATGTAAAAGTTCTAAATATATGTGTTTAAACATTTATTTGCCTTGATTCAGGATGATCAATATTCCTTATTTCAGACAGTCAGTTTCATTATTTGGGATAATGCATATGAATTATCAATTTCTTTCATGTAATTAGCAAGAGTCCATGAGCTAGTGACGTATGGGATATACATTCCTACCAGGAGGGGCAAAGTTTCCCAAACCTTAAAATGCCTATAAATACACCCCTCACCACACCCACAATTCAGTTTTACAAACTTTGCCTCCTATGGAGGTGGTGAAGTAAGTTTGTGCTAGATTCTACGTTGATATGCGCTCCGCAGCAGGTTGGAGCCCGGTTTTCCTCTCTGCGTGCAGTGAATGTCAGAGGGATGTGAGGAGAGTATTGCCTATTTGAATGCAATGATCTCCTTCTACGGGGTCTATTTCATAGGTTCTCTGTTATCGGTCGTAGAGATTCATCTCTTACCTCCCTTTTCAGATCGACGATATACTCTTATATATATACCATTACCTCTGCTGATTTTCGTTTCAGTACTGGTTTGGCTTTCTACAACGTGTAGATGAGTGTCCTGGGGTAAGTAAGTAAGCTTATTTTCTGTGACACTCTAAGCTATGGTTAGGCACTTTTTTATAAAGTTCTAAATATATGTATTCAAACATTTATTTGCCTTGACTCAGGATGTTCAACATTCCTTATTTTCAGACAGTCAGTTTCATACTTGGGATAATGCATTTGTTTCAATCATTTTTTCTTACCTTAAAAAATTTGACTTTTTCCCTGTGGGCTGTTAGGCTCGCGGGGGCTGAAAATGCTTCATTTTATTGCGTCATTCTTGGCGCGGACTTTTTTGGCGCAAAATTATTTTATTTTATTTTTTGCGCCAAAAAGTGTCGGCGTTCCGGATGTAGCGTCATTTTTGGCGCCAAATAATGTGGGCGTCTTATTTGGCGCTAAAAAATATGGGCGTAATTTTTGTCTCCACATTATTTAAGTCTCATTATTTATTGCTTCTGGTTGCTAGAAGCATGTTCACTGGCATTTTTTTCCCATTCCTGAAACTGTCATTTAAGGAATTTGATCAATTTTGCTTTATATGTTGTTTTTTCTATTACATATTGCAAGATGTTCCACGTTGCAACTGAGTCAGAAGATACTTCAGGAAAATCACTGCCCGGTGCTGGAGCTACCAAGCTAAGTGTATCTGCTATAAATTTTTGGTATCTGTTTCTCCAGCTGTTGTTTGTATTGCATGTCATGACAAACTTATTAATGCAGATAAAATTTCCTTTAGTACTGTTACATTACCTGTTGCTGTTCCGTCAACATCTAATTTTCAGAGTGTTCCTGATAACATAAGAGATTTTATTTTTTAAATCCATTAAGAAGGCTATGTCTGTTATTTCTCCTTCTAGTATACATAAAAGTCTTTTAAAACTTCTCTTTTTTCAATTGAATTTTTAAATGAACATAATCATTCTGATACTGATAATGGTTCTTCTGGTTCAGAGGTTTCTGTCTGAGGTTGATGCTGATAAATCTTTGTATCCGTTCTTTATTTAAAGAAGTATTAATTGCATTAGAAATAGAGGATTCTGGTCCTCTTGATACTAATTCTAAACGTTTAAATAAGGTTTTTAAATCTCCTGTAGTTATTCCAGAAGTGTTTTCTCTCCCTGATGCTATTTCTGAAGTAATTTCCAGGGAATGGAATAATTTGGGTAATTCATTTACTCCTTCTAAACGTTTAAGCAATTATATCCTGTGCCATCTGACAGATTAGAGTTTTTTGGGACAAAATCCCTAAGGTTAATGGGGCTGTCTCTACTCCTGCTAAACGTACTACTATTCCTACGGCAGATAGTACTTCATTTAAGGATCCTTTAGATAGGAAAATTGAATCCTTTCTAAGAAAAGCTTACTTATGTTCAGGTAATCTTCTTAGACCTGCTATATTTTTAGCGGATGTTGCTGCAGCTTCAACTTTTTGGTTAGAAGCTTTAGCGCAACAAGTAACAGATCATAATTTTATAGCATTATTATTATTCTATAACATGCTAATAATTTTATTTGTGATACCATCTTTTGATATCATTAGAGTTGATGTCAGGTATATGTCTCTAGCTATTTTAGCTAGAAAAGCTTTATGGCTTAAAACTTGGAATGCTGATATGTCTTCTAAGTCAACTTTGCTTTCCCTTTCTTTCCAGGGTAATAAATTATTCGGTTCTCAGTTGGATTCTATTATCTCAACTGTTACTGGAGGGAAGGGAACTTTTTTTACCAAAGGATAAAAAATCTAAGGTAAATTTAGGTCTAATAATCGTTTTCGTTCCTTTCCTCACAACAAGGAACAAAAGCCTGATCCTTCATCCTCAGGAGCGGTATCAGTTTGGAAACCATTTCCAGTTTGGAATATATCCAAGCCTTATGGAAACCTAAAGCCAGCTCCTAAGTACCCATGAAGGTGTGGCCCTCATTCCAGCTCAGCTGGTATGGGGCAGATTACGTTTTCTTCAAAGAAATTTGGATCAATTCCGTTCACAATCTCTGGTTTCAGAACATTGTTTCAGAAAGGTACAGAATTGGCTTCAAGTTAAGGCCTCCTGCAAAGAGATTTTTTTCTTTCCCGTGTCCCAGTAAACACAGCAAAGGCTCAGCATTTCTGAAATGTGTTTCAGATCTAGAATTGGCTGGAGTAATTATGCCAGTTCCAGTTCTGGAACAGGGGCTGGGGTTTTATTCTATCTCTTCATTGTACCAAAGAAGGTCAATTCCTTCAGACCAGTTCCGGATCTATCAATATTGAATCGTTATGTAAGGATACCAACATTCAAGATGGTAACTGTAGGTCTATCCTGCCTTTTGTTTAGCAAGGGCATTATATGTCTACAATAGATTTACAGGATGCATATCTGCATATTCCGATTCATCCAGATCACTTTTAGTTTCTGAGATTCTCTTTTTAGACAAGCATTGCCAGTTTTGTGGCTCTACCGTTTGGCCTAGCATCAGCTCCAAGAATTTTTTCAAAGGTTCTCGGTGCCCTTCTGTCTGTAATCAGAGAACAGGGTTTTGGTATTTCCTTATTTGGACGATATCTTGGTACTTGCTCAGTCTTCACATTTTCGCAGAATCTCATACGAATCGACTTGTGTTGTTTCTTCAAGATCATGGTTGGAGGATCAATTTACCAATCAGTTCATTGATTCCTCAGACAAGGGTAACCTTTATAGGTTTCCAGATAGATTCAGTGTCTATGACTATGTCCTTGTCAGACAAGAGAAGTTTAACATTGATATCAGCTTGTCAAAACCTTCAGTCACAATCATTCCCTTTGGTAGCCTTATGCATGGATATTTTAGGTCTTAGGAATTGCGCATCGGATGCGATCTCCTTTGCTCGTTTTCACATGCGACCTCTTCAGCTCTGTATGCTGAACCAATGGTGCAGGGATTACACAAAGATATCTCAATTAATATCTTTAAACCGATTATACGACACTCTCTGACATGGTGGACAGATCACCATCGTTTAGTTCAGGGGGCTTCTTTGTTCTTCCAACCTGGACAATAATCTCAACAGATGCAAGTCTTACAGGTTGGGGAGCTGTGTGGGGGCACAAGGGGTTTGGGAATCTCAGGAGGTGAGATTACCGATCAATATTTTGGAACTCCGTGCAATTTTCAGAGCTCTTCAGTCTTGGCCTCTTCTGAAGAGAGAATCGTTCATTTGTTTTCAGACAGACAATGTCACAACTGTGGCATACATCAATCATCAAGGAGGGACTCACAGTCCTCTGGCTATGAAAGAAGTATCTCGAATTTTGGTTTGGACGGAATCCAGCTCCTGTCTAATCTCTGCGGTTCATATCCCAGGTATAGACAATTGGGAAGCGGATTATCTCAGTCGCCAAACGTTGCATCCGGGCGAATGGTCTCTTCACCCAGAGGTATTTCTTCAGATTGTTCAAATGTGGGAACTCCCAGAAATAGATCTGATGGCTTCTCATCTAAACAAGAAACTTCCCTGGTATCTGTCCAGATCCCGGGATCCTCGGGCGGAGGCAGTGGATGCATTATCACTTCCTTACAAGTGTCATCCTGCCTATATCTTTCCGCCTCTAGTTCTTCTTCCAAGAGTATTCTCCAAGATTCTAAAGGAATGCTCGTTTGTCCTGCTGGTAGCTCCAGCATGGCCTCACAGGTTTTGGTATGCGGATCTTGTCCGGATGGCCTCTTGCCAGCTGTGGACTCTTCCGTTAAGACCAGACTTTCTGTCGCAAGGTTCTTTTTTCCATCAGGATCTCAAATCCTTAAATTTTAAGGTATGGAGTTTGAACGCTTGATTCTTGGTCAAAGAGGTTTCTCTGACTCTGTGATTGATACTATGTGACAGGCTCGTAAATCTGTATCTAGAGAGATATATTATAGAGTCTGGAAGACTTATATTTCTTAGTGTCTTTCTCATCTTTTTTCTTGGCATTCTTTTTGAATACCGAGAATTTTACAGTTTCTTCAGGATGGTTTAGATAAAGGTTTGTCCGCAAGTTCCTTGAAAAGACAAATCTCTGCTCTTTCTGTTCTTTTTCACAGAAGGATTGCTAATCTTCCTGATATTCATTGTTTTGTACAAGCTTTGGTTCGTATAAAACCTGTCATTAAGTCAATTTCTCCTCCTTGGAGTTTGAATTTGGTTCTGGGGGCTCTTCAAGCTCCTCCTTTTGAACCCATGCATTCTTTGGTCGTTATATTACTTTCTTGGAAAGTTTTGTTTCTTTTGGCCATCTCTTCTGCCAGAAGAGTCTCTGAATTATCTGCTCTTTCTTGTGAGTCTCCTTTTCTGATTTTGCATCAGGATAAGGCGGTGCTGCGAACTTCTTTTGAATTTTTTACCTAAGGTTGTGAATTCTAACAACATTAGTAGAGAAATTGTGGTTCCTTCATTATGTCCTAATCCTATGAATTCTAAGGAGAAATCATTGCATTCTTTGGATGCTGTTAGAGCTTTGTAATCTTATGTTGAAGCTACTAAGTCTTTCCGAAAGACTTCTAGTCTATTTGTCATCTTTTCCGGTTCTAGAAAAGGCCAGAAAGCTTCTGCCATTTCTTTGGCATCTTGGTTGAAATCTTTATTTCATCATGCCTATGTCGAGTCTGGTAAAATTCCGCCTCGAAGGATTACAGCTCATTCTACTAGGTCAGTTTCTACTTCCTGGGTGTTTAGGAATGAAGCTTCGGTTGATCAGATTTGCAAAGCAGCAATTTGGTCCTCTTTGCATACTTTTACTAAATTCTACCATTTTGATGTGTTTTCTTCTTCTGAAGCAGTTTTTGGTTGAAAAGTACTTCAGGCAGTGGTTTCAGTTTGAATCTTCTGCTTATGTTTTTCATTAAACTTTATTCTGGGTGTGGATTATTTTCAGCAGGAATTGGCTGTCTTTATTTTATCCCTCCCTCTCTAGTGACTCTTGCGTGGAAAGATCCACATCTTGGGTAGTCATTATCCCAAACGTCACTAGCTCATGGACTCTTGCTAATTACATGAAAGAAAACATAATTTATGTAAGAACTTACCTGATAACCTGATAAATTCATTTCTTTCATATTAGCAAGAGTCCATGAGGCCCGCTTAAATCTTGGTCTGCTGATGTTTCTTCTAAATCTAAACTTTTGGCAATCCCTTACAAGGGTAAGACCTTGTTTGGTCTAGCCTTAGCGGAAGTTATTTCCGATATCACGGGCTGTAAAGGATCCTTTCTGCCTCAAGACAAGAAGAACAAGATGAAGGGACGTCAGACTAATTTCTTTCATGTAAGTGGCAAGAGTCCATGAACTAGTGACGTATGGGATATACATTCCTACCAGGAAGGGGCAAAGTTTCCCAAACCTCAAAATGCCTATAAATACACCTCCCACCACACTGATTCCTCATTTTTACAAACTTTGCCTCCTGTGGCGGTGGTGATGTAAGTTTGTGCTTGATTTCTTCTATGATAGGCGCTTCTAAGCATTTTGAAGCCCAATTCCTCTCACAATACAGTGTTTGTCAGAGGGATGTGAAGAGAGTATCGCCTGTTGATTTCATGGTTTCACTCATGGGAAATCTTTTCAAAGGCTCTCTGTTATCGGTCGTAGGGATTCATTCTCTACCTCCCTTTTCAGATCGACAATATACTCTTATACCATTACCTCTGCTGATATTTTTCAGTACTGGTTTGGCTGTCTGCTATATGTAAATGGGTGTCTTCTGGTAAGTATGTATCATTTTTTTAAGACACTCTCAGCTATGTTTGGCGCTTTATGTTATATTGTAAAGTTTAAAATATATGTGTTTACTTATATTTGCCTTGAGTCAGGTTTATGTATATTTCCCTGTTGCAGTCTAGCAGTTTCAGTATGAGAATCATGTTTTGGGAAGTTTATTTAAACTTTTTTTCTTACCTGGGGTTTCAGTCTTTTTTTTCCAATTTGACTTGTTTTTCCTTAATTTTCCCGGACAAATCTAGGCTCGTGTGAACGCAAAATACTGTTATTTCATAACAGCTGCATTCATTAATTTTGGGAATTCAGAACCTGACCACCAGGAGGATGCAAAGACACCCCAGCCAAAGGCTTAAAGGGACACTGAGCCCACATTTCTCTTGTTAAGTGTGTTCAGTCCACGGGTCATCCATTACTTATGGGATATATTCTCCTTCCCAACAGGAAGTTGCAAGAGGATCACCCAAGCAGAGCTGCTATATAGCTCCTCCCCTCACATGTCATATCCAGTCATTCTCTTGCAACCCTCAACAAAGAAGGAGGTCACGAGAGGAGTTGGAGTTTTTACTTAATTATTCTTCAATCAAAAGTTTGTTATTTTAAATGGCACCGGAGTGTGCTGTTTTTCTATCTCAGGCAGTATTTGGAAGAAGAAACTGCCTGCGTTTTCTATGATCTTAGCAGGCGTAACTAAGATCCACTGGCTGTTCTCGACATTCTGAGGAGTGGGGTAACTTCAGAAAATGGGAATATCATGCGGGGTCCCCCGCAAATGAGGTATGTGCAGTACAATATTTTCTGGGAATGGAATTGACTAAGAAAACACTGCTGTTACCCGTATGGTGTAAGTACAGCCTTAAATGCAGTAGTAGTGACTGGTATCAGGCTGATAAATGTATGCACAGTAGAGTTATTTTCTAGGGACTAGAATTTGACTGAGAAAATACTGTTAATACTGAAATAATGCTTAAGCCTTATCTGCAGTGGAAGCGACTGGTAGCAGGCTTAGTGATAACTTTGCATGACATTAGAAAAGTTTGTTTGTCTTGTTAAGTGTGTTCAGTCCACGGGTCATCCATTACTTATGGGATATATTCTCCTTCCCAACAGGAAGTTGCAAGAGGATCACCCAAGCAGAGCTGCTATATAGCTCCTCCCCTCACATGTCATATCCAGTCATTCTCTTGCAACCCTCAACAAAGAAGGAGGTCGCGAAAGGAGTTGGAGTTTTTACTTAATTATTCTTCAATCAAAAGTTTGTTATTTTAAAATGACACCGGAGTGTGCCATTTTTTGTATCTCAGGCAGTATTTGGAGAAGAATCTGCCTGCGTTTTTCTATGATCTTAGCAGACGTAACTAAGATCCGCTGGCTGTTCTCGACATTCTGAGGAGTAGGGTAACTTCAGAAAGAGGGGAATAGCATGCGGGGTCCCCCGCAAATGAGGTATGTGCAGTACATTATTTTCTGGGAATGGAATTGACTAAGAAAATACTGCTGTTACCCGTATGATGTAAGTACAGCCTTAAATGCAGTAGTAGTGACTGGTATCAGGCTGATAAATGTATGCACAGTAGAGTTATTTTCTAGGGACTAGAATTTGACTGAGAAAATACTGTTAATACTGAAATAATGCTTAAGCCTTATCTGCAGTGGAAGCGACTGGTAGCAGGCTTAGTGATAACTTTGCATGACATTAAAAAAGTTTGTTTCTCTTGTTAAGTGTGTTCAGTCCATGGGTCATCCATTACTTATGGGATATATTCTCCTTCCCAACAGGAAGTTGCAAGAGGATCACCCAAGCAGAGCTGCTATATAGCTCCTCCCCTCACATGTCATATCCAGTCATTCTCTTGCAACCCTCAACAAAGAAGGAGGTCGCGAAAGGAGTTGGAGTTTTTACTTAATTATTCATCAATCAAAAGTTTGTTATTTTAAAATGACACCGGAGTGTGCCGTTTTTTGTATCTCAGGCAGTATTTGGAGAAGAATCTGCCTACGTTTTTCTATGATCTTAGAAGACGTAACTAAGATCCGCTGGCTGTTCTCGACATTCTGAGGAGTAGGGTAACTTCAGAAAGAGGGGAATAGCATGTGGGGTCCCCCGCAAATGAGGTATGTGCAGTACATTATTTTCTGGGAATGGAATTGACTAAGAAAATACTGCTGTTACCCATATGATGTAAGTACAGCCTTAAATGCAGTAGCGACTGGTATCAGGCTGATAAATGTATGCGCAGTTGAGTTATTTTCTAGGGACTAGAATTTGACTGAGAAAATACTGTTAATACTGAAATAATGTTTAAGCCTTATCTGCAGTGGAATCGACTGGTAGCAGGCTTAGTGATAACTTTGCATGACATTCAAAATGTTGTTTTTAAAACGTTTACTGGCATGTTATTCGTTTTGTGAGGTACTTTGGTGATAAATCTTTTTGGGCATGATTTTTTTCCACATGGCTAACGTATTTTCTGCATGGAAACCGTTATATCAGGTCTCCCACTGTTGTAATATGAGTGGGAGGGACCTTGTTTTAGCACCTTGTTGCGCAGTTAAAATTCTAGCACAGTCTTCCTGTTTCTTCCTCCTTGATCCAGGACGTCTCTAGAGAGCTCAGGGGTCTTCAAAATTCGTTTTTGAGGGAGGTAATCAGTCACAGCAGATCTGTGACAGTGTGTTTGACTGTGATAAAAGCGTTAAATCTTAATTTGATATCCGTTTTTGGGTATTTAGGGGTTAATCATCCTTTTGCTAATGGGTGCAATCCTCTGCTAATTAATACATTTCTCGTTAAGAATTGTTGACTATAACTGAATTAGTTTTCTTTGTTATTCAACTGTGTTTTTAAAAGCGCTGCAGTGTTTTTTATATTGCTTGTAAACTTATTGAAAGTGATTTCCAAGCTTGCTAGCTTCATTGCTAGTCTGTTTAAACATGTCTAATACAGAGGAATCTGCTTGTTCATTATGTTCAAAAGCCGATGTGGAGCCCAATAGAAATATGTGTACCAATTGTATTGATATTACTTTGAATAAAAGTCAATCTGTACCGATAAAGAAATTATCACCAGACAACGAGGGGGAAGTTATGCCGTCTAACTCTCCTCACGTGTCAGTACCTGCGTCTCCCGCTCGGGAGGTGCGTAAGATTGAGGCGCCAAGTACATCAAGGCCCTTACAAATCACTTTACATGATATGGCTAATGTTATGAAAGAAGTATTATACAATATGCCCGAATTAAGAGGCAAGCGCGATAGCTCTGGGTTAAGGACAGAGCGCGCTGATGACACGAGAGCCATGTCTGATACTGCGTCACAATTTGCAGAACATGAGGACGGTGAGCTTCATTATGTCGGTGACGGTTCTGATCCGGGGAGACCGGATTCAGAAATTTCAAATTTTAAATTTAAGCTTGAGAACCTCCGCGTGTTACTAGGGGAGGTGTTAGCGGCTCTGAATGATTGCGACACGGTGGCAATCCCAGAGAAATTATGTAGGTTGGATAGATACTATGCGGTACCGGTGTGTACTGACGTTTTTCCTATACCAAAAAGGCTTACAGAAATTATTAGTTAGGAGTGGGATAGACCCGGTGTGCCCTTTTCCCCTCCTCCGATATTTAGAAAAATGTTCCCTGTAGACGCCACCACACGAGACTTATGGCAGACGGTCCCTAAGGTGGAGGGAGCAGTTTCTACTTTAGCCAAGCGTACCACTATCCCGGTGGAGGATAGCTGTGCTTTCTCAGATCCAATGGATAAAAAATTAGAGGGTTACCTTAAGAAAATGTTTGTTCAACAAGATTTTATATTGCAGCCTCTTGCATGCATTGCGCCTGTCACGGCTGCAGCGGCATTCTGGTTTGAGTCTCTGGAAGAGGCGATTCGCACAGCACCATTGGATGAGACTTTGAGCAAAGTTAGAACGCTTAAACTGGCTAATGCGTTTGTTTCGGATGCCGTAGTGCATTTAACCAAACTTACGGCTAAAAATTCCAGATTCGCCATACAGGCGCGCAGGGCGCTATGGCTTAAATCCTGGTCAGCAGATGTAACTTCTAAGTCTAAACTACTTAACATTCCTTTCAAAGGGCAGACCTTATTCGGGCCCGGCTTGAAGGAAATTATTGCTGACATTACGGGAGGTAAGGGCCACACCCTTCCTCAGGACAGGGCCAAATCAAAGGCCAAACAGTCTAATTTTCGTGCCTTTCGTAACTTCAAGGCAGGAGCAGCATCAACTTCCTCCGCTCCAAAACAGGAAGGAACTACTGCTCGTTACAGACAGGGTTGGAAAGGCAACCAGTCATGGAACAACGGCAAGCAGGGCAGAAAGCCTACTTCCGCCCCTAAGACAGCATGAAGACAGGGCCCCCTCTCCGGAGACGGATCTAGTGGGGGGCAGACTTTCTCTCTTCGCCCAGGCCTGGGCAAGAGATGTACAGGATCCCTGGACGTTGGAGATTATATCTCAGGGATACCTTCTGGATTTCAAAACTTCTCCTCCCTAAGGGAGGTTTCATCTGTCAAGGTTATCAACAAACCTAGTAAAGAAAGAGGCATTTCTACAATGTGTACAAGACCTCTTAGTGATGGGAGTGATCCACCCAGTTACGCGAACGGAACGAGGACAAGGGTTTTACTCAAATCTATTTGTGGTTCCCAAAAAAGAGGGAACCTTCAGACCAATCTTAGACTTAAAAATCTTAAACAAATTCCTAAGGGTTCCATCGTTCAAGATGGAAACCATTCGGACCATCCTGCCCATGATCCAAGAGGGTCAATATATGACCACAGTGGACTTAAAGGATGCCTACCTTCACATACCGATTCACAAAGATCATTATCGGTACCTAAGATTTGCCTTTCTAGACAGGCATTACCAGTTTGTAGCTCTTCCCTTTGGGTTAGCTACGGCCCCGAGAATTTTTACAAAGGTTCTGGGCTCACTTCTGGCTGTACTAAGACCACGAGGCATAGCGGTGGCTCCGTACCTAGACGACATTCTGATTCAAGCGTCAAGTTTTCAAAATGCAAAGTCTCATACAGAGATAGTTCTAGCATTTCTGAGGTCGCATGGGTGGAAAGTGAACGTGGAAAAGAGTTCTCTGTTACCGCTCACAAGGGTTCCTTTTCTAGGGACTCTTATAGATTCTGTAGAGATGAAGATTTACCTGACGGAGTCCAGGTTATCAAAGATTCTCAATGCTTGCCGTGCCCTTCACTCCATTCCAAGCCCATCAGTAGCTCAGTGTATGGAAGTAATCGGCTTGATGGTCGCGGCAATGGACATAGTGCCATTTGCGCGCCTGCATCTCAGACCGCTGCAACTATGCATGCTAAGTCAGTGGAACGGGGATTACTCAGATCTGTCCCCTTTGCTAAATCTGGACCAGGAGACCAGAGATTCTCTTCTCTGGTGGTTGTCACGGGTTCATCTGTCCGAAGGAATGACCTTTCGCAGACCAGATTGGACGATTGTAACAACAGATGCCAGCCTTCTAGGCTGGGGAGCAGTCTGGAACTCCCTGAAGGCTCAGGGATCGTGGACTCAGGAGGAGAAACTCCTACCAATCAACATTCTAGAATTAAGAGCAATATTCAATGCTCTTCTAGCTTGGCCTCAGTTAGCAACACTGAGGTTCATCAGGTTTCAGTCGGACAACATCACGACTGTGGCTTACATCAATCATCAAGGGGGAACCAGGAGTTCCCTAGCGATGTTGGAAGTCTCGAAGATAATTCGCTGGGCAGAGTCACACTCTTGCCACCTGTCAGCGATCTACATCCCAGGTGTGGAGAACTGGGAAGCGGATTTTCTAAGTCGCCAGACTTTTCATCCGGGGGAGTGGGAACTACACCCGGAGGTATTTGCTCAACTGATTCGTCGTTGGGGCAAACCGGATCTGGATCTTATGGCATCTCGCCAGAACGCCAAGCTTCCTCGTTACGGATCCAGGTCCAGGGACCCAAGAGTGGTGCTGGTAGATGCACTTGCAACCCCTTGGGTTTTCAACATAGCTTATGTGTTTGCACCTTTTCCGTTGCTACCTCGACTGATTGCCAGGATCAAGCAGGAGAGAGCATCGGTGATTATGATAGCGCCTGCGTGGCCACGCAGGACCTGGTATGCAGACCTAGTGGACATGTCGTCCTGTCCACCATGGTCTCTACCTCTGAGGCAGGCCCTTCTAATTCAGGGTCCTTTCAACCATCCAAACCTAATTTCTCTGAGGCTGACTGCTTGGAGATTGAACGCTTGATTCTATCAAAGCGTGGGTTTTCGGATTCGGTTATTGATACATTGATACAGGCTCGAAAACCTGTTACCAGAAAAATTTACCATAAGATATGGCGTAAATATTTATATTGGTGTGAATCTAAGAGTTACTCATGGAGTAAGGTTAGGATTCCTAGGATATTGTCTTTTCTACAAGAGGGTTTAGAAAAGGGCTTATCCGCTAGTTCACTAAAGGGACAGATTTCTGCTCTGTCTATTCTGTTACACAAGCGTCTGGCAGGGAATCCAGACGTCCAGGCTTTTTGTCAGGCTTTGGCTAGAATTAAGCCTGTGTTTAAGGCTGTTGCTCCTCCGTGGAGCTTAAACTTGGTTCTTAAAGTTCTTCAGGGTGTTCCGTTTGAACCCCTTCATTCCATTGATATTAAGCTTTTATCTTGGAAAGTTCTGTTTTTGATGGCTATTTCCTCGGCTCGAAGAGTCTCGGAGTTATCTGCCTTACATTGTGATTCTCCTTATCTGATCTTTCATTCAGACAAGGTAGTCCTGCGTACTAAACCTGGGTTTTTGCCTAAGGTTGTTTCTAACAGGAATATCAATCAAGAGATTGTTGTTCCATCATTGTGTCCTAATCCTTCTTCAAAGAAGGAACGTCTTTTGCATAATCTAGACGTGGTCCGTGCCCTGAAGTTCTACTTACAGGCAACTAAAGATTTTCGACAAACTTCTTCCCTGTTTGTCGTTTACTCTGGACAGAGGAGAGGTCAAAAGGCTTCGGCTACCTCTCTCTCTTTTTGGCTTTGTAGCATAATACGTTTAGCCTATGAGACTGCTGGACAGCAGCCTCCTGAAAGAATTACAGCTCATTCCACTAGAGCTGTGGCTTCCACTTGGGCCTTTAAAAATGAGGCCTCTGTTGAACAGATTTGCAAGGCTGCAACTTGGTCTTCACTTCATACTTTTTACAAATTTTACAAATTTGACACTTTTGCTTCTTCAGAGGCTGTTTTTGGGAGAAAGGTTCTACAGGCAGTGGTTCCTTCTGTTTAATGTTCCTGCCTTGTCCCTCCCTTCATCCGTGTACTTTAGCTTTGGTATTGGTATCCCGTAAGTAATGGATGACCCGTGGACTGAACACACTTAACAAGAGAAAACATAATTTATGCTTACCTGATAAATTTATTTCTCTTGTAGTGTGTTCAGTCCACGGCCCGCCCTGTCTTTTTGAGGCAGGTTCTAAATTCTAAATTATAACTCCAGTCACCACTGCACCCTATAGTTTCTCCTTTCTCGTCTTGTTTCGGTCGAATGACTGGATATGACATGTGAGGGGAGGAGCTATATAGCAGCTCTGCTTGGGTGATCCTCTTGCAACTTCCTGTTGGGAAGGAGAATATATCCCATAAGTAATGGATGACCCGTGGACTGAACACACTACAAGAGAAATAAATTTATCAGGTAAGCATAAATTATGTTTTTTTCTTTTGTGATTCACATAGAGCATGCATTTTTAAGCAACTTCTAATTTACTCCTATTATTAATTTTTCTTCGTTCTCTTGCTTTCTTTATTTGAAAAAGAAGACATCTAAGCTAAGGAACCAGCCAATTTGTGGTTTAGAACCATGGACAGCACTTGTTTATTGGTGCTGTCCAATCAGCAAGGACAACCCAGGTTGTTCACCAAAAATGGGCCGGCATCTAAACTTAAATTCTTGCTTTTCAAATAAAGATACCAAGAGAATAAAGAAAATTTGACAATAGTAGTAAATTAGAAAGATGCTTAAAATTGCATGCTCTATCTGAATCATGAAAGAAAAAATTTGGGTACAGTGTCCCTTTAAATACTCCTCCCACTTCCCTCATCCCCCAGTCATTCTTTGCCTTTCGTCCCAGGAGGTTGGCAGAGAAGTGTCGATAGTCTCTTATGGAGGGTAGTACTCTTCGGCATGGGACTGGAGTTTTAATTAGTCCTGTCAGCCTTTCAGTGAAAGCATGGATGAAATTTAGAGTCTGGAGATGCAGGAAGAGTGTTTCTGCGAAACCATCCCGACTCATTTTAACAGCTCCACAAGCAATCATCGTTGACGAGTTTCGCCGCCTGCTTTCTTCTCTCAAGTCCATGGCAGAGACGATGCTACTATCTGTCACACTTGAAGGGCCATGTTCCTGTTCCACAGCGTAGATTCCGGTAAGGTCGTTTCATTTTATTTTCGTCATGATTGTATTGTATTACAAACATTTTCCCGAGAGGCTACCACCTTGCGGGACTATCTGTAAATCAGGGTCTCAGTGAGGTTCCTTTTGTATCTTGGAATCAAGGGTTAATATCTCCTGAGGTGGTTAATGAACACGGGGGGGGGGGGTGTTTAATCATGTTTGTTATGTGATTCGACCTGCTTATGTGTAGTGTTACTTAGGCTCATGGCTTTGTGGAACATAACGGCCTTTGGAAGTGACGCGGCCTTTACGGTCGGACGCACTTTTTCTGGACTGTATGGTTCACCTTTTCTGCATTCATTTCCACATTCCTGACAGTGTGGCGATGGAGAAATTCTGATCTGCTGGTGTCGGGCTCTTAGGCGGTGTTGAGTGCCCCAGCCATTGTGGGTGTCAGGTGCCGTTTAAGTTTTTGGTCCAATTTTTATATCAATATCCTAGCTATGGAGGAGTCTGATATTGTGAAGACGGACATCTCTGTTTCAGTTTCTACTCCTTGCGCAGAATGCGTATTGCCCCGGATGATACTAGCCTATCAGGTATGTTCTGAATGCCGTATTAGAGTGCTCAATTCCTCGGGATCGGGGAATCTAGGGGCCGCTGAGCCATCCACCTCTGGGGCCTCTGTCCTCCGAGTGTCGAGTTCCCTTACACCATCGCTTACTACGCATGCAGGTAACCCAGACTTTGCTTATCCTTCTCCAGAAGGTAGCTTCTTCCCGCCAGGGGTTTTGGCATGATGTCACATGTCCATAATTTTGGCATGATGTCGCATGTCCATAATTTTGGCACTGGCGCATATGCAACTTCCAGAAGTTGGTCTTAGATACTGTTTGTGTTCTGTTATCCAGGGCTCTTCAGGCATGGGGTGGCCTGTTCAGCCTTCTGGGGGAACGACTATCCCTGAGGCTTCAAGGGGTCACCCTTCGGGGCCAGAGTCGTCTTTCGCTCCGGCTGGGGTATGCTGTGCTTTTCGGTATAGACTGAAGCGCCTTCGTGTTCTTTTGAGGCACGCTTTGGTCTTGTCGGTAGATCCCATCCTTAATGGATCTGAGACTTCTCATACTGCTTCTTCGAATAGCTTGCAGAATTAGACATAAGGGGATGAAGTAATCTTCTTATAATCTTGTTAATGAGTACTCTTTCCAGTTTGAGCTTGGTAGAACAGGGTCCCTTTTGGGCCATTCCTGTGGGTGCGTCTGTTCTTCTTAGGCGATAAACCTGCAGGTTGCCTTATCTTTTATTTTATTTGGATTTCAAGCTCATGTTGGTTTTATATTTCCTTCGGGAAGTTTGTCTGCAATCGATACTCACGATGTTTGATCGCACTGTTACTTCTAAAGAAGTTTGTTATGGACGTGTTTAGTCCTATGTGTGTCTGCTGTTTCTCCCTCTCTAGGGGGGATTCTATGCGGCCTTGACAGCGATGACCCGGCTGGTCCGGTTGGGCGCCGGGTGCCTCACATATTATTGTGTTATTCTTGTTTTCTTTTACAAGTTTCAGCTCAGTGTCTGTGTGGACCTGAGGGTCCGTGAGGCATGGGGGATTGGTTCAGTCCTCATTGGCCTCTCAAGCTGGTCGGCTGGGACTCGTGGAGTTCTGCTGCGACTCTCTTATTGATTCCGACTTAACGTCGGGATCTGGAGTGTTTCCTTCACCACGTGGGTTGGAGGTTGGGAGGATTTAGGACCTCCTTGCCGCCGGTTCTGGCGGTCTTGCCTTCGGCGGCTCTTGGAATTGTCCTTTTTGGATTTTTTCCTTTTGAGGTTCTCTTCTTTGGATGAGACTTCGAGACTTTGTCCGTTGCTCATTAGCGGTCTTGACCACCTTATGGGACTGCCTTGTGGCTTTTTCCTACTTTGGGAATTTAGTCGTTCCCTATCCGGGACGATAGGCCATGTTGTCTTCTTCTCCAAGCTTTGCTTAGGGTTTTTTTTCCACCGGGGTTTAGGATGCTGTGCATTCTTTTTCCTTGGGTATTGTCCTCTGGTACTCCTGGGGAGATTATGGAGACTAGCCTTTACTCACTATTCGGGTGACTTTGTCCTCAATGTTTTCTCTAGGTGTTGTTTAATGCCTTTTTGGGTTCTAGGCTGTTCATGCAACTCTGTCGTACTTTAGCTCCTTTTGGCGTGTTGTACACCTACTAGGGCTTTTTTTCTCTTCCTTTTTGGTTGGGATTCCAAGTGAGTCTTGTTCCCGTTCTCCGGGTTAGTCTGGTTATGTTCCCTGTGATGTTCCCTGGAACGATTTGGGGCTCAGGCTATAGTTTTTGTTGTGGATCTTCAGGATGTCCGGAAGACTTACGATCCTGTGACTGGTTCGGTGCAATCCAGTTTTTTCAGGGAACATAGGCTATGACCTTTGGTCTAGACAGTTTAACTGTTAGCAGTTTGGCCAGGTTTTCTGTGCCTTTTGACTGATGTGTGCTCCCCTTTTTGGGGAGTCCTCGGTGTTCATCTATGACATCTGGATGATTTTATTTAAATTTGTTTCCTCAGCCTATGTCTTCATGTCTTATTGGCTTGTGCGCTGTTCTTTTCTGTACTCTACCCTTTGAGGGGGGGGTAGTTTGTCCTCCTTATGGGGGTGGGGTTTCCTCTTTCTGGAGGTTGGTTGTCCTGTCCTGTGGGCAGGTTGTTGGAACAGGTGTTTTTTTTTTTTATTATACTTTAGAGGAGAGTGATCCGCTCTCTGGGGAGAGGATGTCTCCATGTTTGAGACTGTCATGGAGTGTCGTGCAGGGTCTTCTGAGGGCTCTATTACATTTTCTCTGTTCCTCTCCTAGGGGTTCTCTTGGAGTTTCTGTTGTTAGAGCTCTTGGATTGGCACTCAAGCTCTGTTGGGGTGGCTGAGTCCATCCTTTTCCGTCCTCTTTCTGGGGACTGGTGTTTGGGGTCTTTTCTGTTCCCCTGTCTTTCAGACTTGACAGCCAGCTGTAGTGGCCTGTGGGTTACTTTGTTGCCTAGCAAGGGAAGGTTGCGGTTTGATTTCAGTTGCTGCTGTTTGCACCTTGTCTGTGTGTTGGCAGACTTTTGCCAATCCTCTATTGTTCGCCTTTGGGTCCTTTGTGGTACGGTGTGCCTTTTTGAGGTTCTGTGCTTTCTCCATGTTCAAGATATGTAAGTAGGACTTCAAAAAATCTTCCAAAAAGCTCATTAACTCCATATTCGAATCTTTGACTATGTTTTTGTTTCTGACAGATCACCGTAGACTGAACATGTGCCCTTCTGCAGCTGAATCTTCTCCCTTCCATTGCTTAGTGCATGAAAGTTGTGGGTGGCTTCCTCCGATGCAGTTCCATTTGTCAGATTTCATCTTTGGACCCTCCAATTGCAGATGCTGCTTCAATGGAATGGGTACCACAAGGATTTTCTTAGATCACAAGATAAGTCTTTGACTTGATGACAGACTTACCAGTCCTTGGTACAGGGAGCCTCCTTTCTTCAACCAGTGTGGAAAGATGCCAGCCTGTTAGGTTGGGTGTGGTCTAGGGGTCTCAGTGCAGGGAGTTTAGTCTTCTCAGGAGTCGAGGTTTCCAATAAATATTCAGAAACTTCGAGCAATCTTCAGGGCTGTCCAGAGTTGGTCCGACCTCAGACACAAATCTTTTCTGAAATTCTAAACAAACAATTTAGCAGCAGTGGCATATGTCAATTATCAGGGAGGAACTCACAGGTCCTTAGCAATAAGGAATTGTTCCACATCATTAGTTGGGCAGAGCGCAGTTATTGCAGGATTTCTGACTTCCACATTCTGGGTGTGAACAATTGAGAGGCAGACTCTGTTCAGCCGTGGAATGGTCTATAAATCAGGAAGTTTTTGACCAAATTGTGAGACGGGGTCTTCCAGAGATATAGATCTCATGGAATCTTATTTGAATCACAAACTGCCTTACTGTTGTGTCGGGACCCTGGTAGATGCCCTAGTGATCTTTTTGTCGTTCAACTTGATTTACATTTTTCCTCAGTTTGTGTTGGTATCCAGAGTAATCACCAGACTCAATCAGGAACAAGCCTCAGCAATTCTGATTGCTCCAGCGTGGCCTCGCTGGATTTGGTTTGCGATATGGTGCAGATATCCTCATGCTCGTCTTGGAAGCTTTCTCTAAGAAAAGATCTTCTCTTTCAAGGCCCTTTATTTTATAAATAACACTTCAATTGAACAATTGAATGGTTTTTCTAACAAGGTTATTGATACCCTGATTCATTCTAGGAAACCGATTACCAGACGTATTGATCATAAAGTCTGCAAAAACTTTTTTTGTGTGGTCTTACAAAGATTATCATTGGAATTCTTTTAGAATTCCTAAAGTTCTTGAGTTCCTACAGGAAGGCTTAGATAAAGGTTTATCAGCAAGTTCACTTAAGGCTCAGATTTTGGCTTTTTCTGTATTGTTTCATAAGAAAATTGCTAAAATTCTTTACTTTGTTCAGACTCTAGTCAGAGTGAAACCAGTTATTTGCAAATGTTCTCTTCCTTGGAATTTTAATCTGGTTTTAAGGGTTCTTCAAACTCCTCCTTTTGAGCCGTTGCATGGTTTAGACCTTCAGCTTTCTTTTTCTTGTAGCTATTTCTTTGGCTGGAAGGGTCTCTAAGCTTTCAGCTTTATCATGCAAACCTCCTTTTCTGATTTTTTTGTCAGGATAAGGCTAGTCTTTGCACTAGCTATTCCTCCTAAGGTGGTATCTACAGATACTATCAATCCGGAAATTTTGGTTCCTTCTTTTTGTCCAGCTCCTAAGCTTTCGAAGAAGTGTCTTCTCCCCTATTTGTATGTTGTCAGAGCTTTCAAATATGTGGAAGCTAAAATAGATTTCAGACTTTCTTCTTCTCTTTTTGGTCATTTTTCTGGGTCTTGCAAAGGACAGAAAGCTACGGCTGTTACGGCATCTTGGTTTTAAAGCCTTAATTTGCAAGACTTATTTGATTGCGTGGAAAACTCCCCCTGAGCACATTACTGCTCATTCCACTAGAATAGTTGCTACTTCTTGGGCCTTCGTAATTAGGCTTCTATTGATCAGATTTGTAAGGCAGCTACTTGGCCTTCTTTACATACTTTTATCACTTTGATGTGTATGCTTCTTCTGAGGCTGCTTTTGGCAGGAAAGTTCTGCAGGCTTAAGTGCCTGAATAGTAACTTCCTAGCTTCACTTTTTATCCCCCCTTTTCATGGTGGTCTTGTGGACTCCACATCTTTGGTATTGATTCCTACATGTGATATCTTGTTGACTCTCACCATCTTATGAAGGAAAACAAGTTATTCTTACCTGATAGATTCATTTGTTTCATGATGTAGATAATTTGTGAACCCTGTTCTTTCTTTTTGTTCAGGTAGTGGCAGTACTTGTTTTGCACTTGTTTGCCCTGCTTTCCTTTTTTCCTCATCTATTTATCTATATGTATGACTAAAGATAATGGGAAGTGGGAGGGATTTAAAGCTCTGGTGTGTTGAGATGTCTATTGCCTCCTTCTAGTGGTCAGGGGGGTGGAGTATTCCCACACTTGATAACTTGTGGAATCTCACCATGATGAAAGAAATTAATCTATCAGGCAAGCATACATTTTGTTTTGACTATCCCTTTTAACATCATTGAAAGGTAATATTGCATACCTAGAGATTGATGTAATATATGCTTTAGATTGTTTGTCTGCCAGTCAGGTGAATTTAAGTTTAAATATTTTTTATATGTAGGTATTATTAATCATATGTACTGAACAAGGCAAGGCACCATATGATATTTCTTCTACAAGATACGATGAGTCCACGGATTTCATCCTTGTGGGATATTATCCTCCTGCTAACAGGAAGTGGCAAAGAGCACCACAGCAGAGCTGTATATATAGCTCCTCCCTTCCCCTCCATCTCGAGTCATTCTCTTTGCTTGTGTTATACTAGGAAGACATGGTAAAGTGAGGTGTTAGTTTTAGTTTCTTCAATCAAGAAGTTTTTTATTTTAAATGGTACCGGTGAGTACTATTTTCCTCAGGGGGATATGGAAGAAGATTTCTGCCCTGAGGTTGATGATCTTAGCAGTTGTAACTAAGATCCACGCTGGTTCCCACAAGACTTCTGAAGGTAACCATGAGACATCTTCAGTGTGGAGACCGGTTTCATGCTACAAGCAGCATTAAGGTATATGCAGCCATTTTATTCTGAGGAGACTTGGTATATCAGAAATGGCTGACATTTATTTCCCTGTATGGGAATGGGGTAAGCAGTAATCCTATTTTACAAAGAGGGGTATTACTGGATGCCCTAGATTTTATTTCTAAATGGTTGACTTTATATGGGCATTTTGTGACATGGGAGAGACAAAGAAAAACGATACATTACGTTTTTATTTTTGGCATTGAAATCATGTTTAATGGTGTGTTTGAGGGGTTATACTGTGTTGTACATAACTTAGGTGTAAAACCGCTTTCCCATGCGGTTGTGTTTGGGCCTACTCCGGCATCGACCTTAAGGGGCGGGTCTTATTTTTGCGCGCTCAGATGCGCACTTCCTTCAGGCTAGGCAGCAGCAAGCAGTAACTCCGGTGGCTCCAGGCTGTGTAAGCTGGTCTGGAGTGTTGGAAGTTGTTTTTAAGTACCCTGGGGGCAGGTAGGCGCCACAGAGGAGCTGTGGCGAGGTGCAGAGGGTATTTTTGACTGTTAAATAACATATTGTTGATTTAAGTACTTTAAGAGCCTTATTTCTGCCCTTACTTCTGGGTGCAGTAATTTTTGGGTAAACCAACGATTTAAAGTTAAATTTGGAGTTAATTTAACGTTTATGCATTTTGGAAAATTTGTTCACTTTTTCTTTTCTTAAAGGTGCAGTACACGCTTTTTCAGAAGTTTATTTTAAGCAATAAATAAGTGTTTAAACGACTTTTGTGGTTATTACTAGTCAATTCAACATGTCTGACATTGAAGACTCTTAATCTCAAGTTCTATGTGTTTAGAAGCTATTGTGCAACCCCCTCTAACATTGTGTAACTCTTGTACTGAAAGAGCCTTACATTGTAAAGACCATATATTAGGTCAAGAGAGTGTGCCTAAGGATGATTCTCAGTCTGAAGAGAATCAGGATATGCCATCCAATTCTCCCCTGGTGTCACAACCTTTAACGGCCACACAAGCGACGCCAAGTACTTTTAGTGCGTCTAATTCTTTTACTCTGCAGGAGATGGCTGCAGTTATGTGAACTACCCTTAGAGGTATTATCTAAATTACCAGTGTTGCAGGATAAAAGCAGTAGGTCAGGTATTAATGTAAATACTGAATCCTCTGATGCTTTATTAGCTATTTCCGATGTACCCTCACAGTGTTCTGAGTTGGGGGTCAGGGAATTGCTGTCTGAGGGTGAAATTCAGATTCAGGGAATGTTTTACCTCAGACAGATTCTGACGCTATATCCTTTAAATTTAAGCTTGAACATCTCCGCCTGTTGATTAGGGAGGTTTTAGCGACTCTGGATGATTGTGACCCTATTGTAATTCCTCCAGAGAAATTGTGTAAAATGGATAAATATCTAGAAGTACCTACTAACACTGATGTTTCTTTCATGTAATTAGCAAGAGTCCATGAGCTAGTGACGTATGGGATATACATTCCTACCAGGAGGGGCAAAGTTTCCCAAACCTCAAAATGCCTATAAATACACCCCTCACCACACCCACAAATCAGTTTTACAAACTTTGCCTCCTGTGGAGGTGGTGAAGTAAGTTTGTGCTAGATTCTACGTTGGTATGCGCTCCGCAGCAGGTTGGAGCCCGGTTTTCCTCTCAGCGTGCAGTGAATGTCAGAGGGATGTGAAGAGAGTATTGCCTGTTTGAATTCAATGATCTCCTTCTACGGGGTCTATTTCATAGGTTCTCTGTTATCGGTCGTAGAGATTCATCTCTTACCTCCCTTTTCAGATCGACGATATACTCATATATGTACCATTACCTCTGCTGATTTTCGTTTCAGTACTGGTTTGGCTTTCTACAAACATGTAGATGAGTGTCCTGGGGTAAGTAAGTCTTATTTTCTGTGACACTCTAAAGCTATGGTTGGGCACTTTTTTTAAAGTTCTAAATATATGTATTCAAACATTTATTTGCCTTGACTCAGAATGTTCAACAGCTGAAAATGCTTCATTTTATTGCGTCATTCTTGGCGCGGACTTTTTTGGCGCAAAAAATCTTTTCTGTTTCCGGCGTCATACGTGTCCCCGGAAGTTGCGTCATTTTTTGACGTTCTTTTGCGCCAAAAATGTTGGCGTTCCGGATGTGGCGTCATTTTTGGCGCCAAAAGCATTTAGGCGCCAAATAATGTGGGCGTCTTTTTTGGCGCTAAAAAAATATGGGCGTCTCTTTTGTCTCCACATTATTTAAGTCTCATTTTTCATTGCTTCTGGTTGCTAGAAGCTTGTTCTTTGGCATTTTTTCCCATTCCTGAAACTGTCATTTAAGGAATTTGATCAATTTTGCTTTATATGTTGTTTTTTCTCTTACATATTGCAAGATGTCTCACGTTGCATCTGAGTCAGAAGATACTTCAGGAAAATCGCTGTCTGGTGCTGGAACTACCAAAGCTAAGTATATCTGCTGTAAACTTTTGGTAGCTGTTCCTCCAGCTGTTGTTTGTATTATATGTCATGACAAACTTGTTAATGCAGATAATATTTCCTTTAGTAAAGTACCATTACCTGTTGCAGTTCCAACAACATCTAATGTTCAGAGTGTTCCTGATAACATAAGAGATTTTGTTTCTGAATCCATTAAGAAGGCTATGTCTGTTATTCCTCCTTCTAGTAAACACAAAAAATCTTTTAAAACTTCTCTTTATCCAGATGAATTTTTAAATGAACATCATCATTCTGATTCTAATGATTCTTCTGGTTCAGAGGATTCTGTCTCAGAGGTTGATGCTGATAAATCTTCATATTTATTTAAGATGGAATTTATTCGTTCTTTACTTAAAGAAGTTTTAATTGCTTTAGAAATTGAGGATTCTGGTCCTCTTGATACTAAATCTAAACGTTTAGACAAGGTCTTTAAATCTCCTGTGGTTATTCCAGAAGTTTTTCCTGTTCCTGGTGCTATTTCTGAAGTAATTTCCAGAGAATGGAATCATTTGGGTAATTCATTTACTCCTTCTAAACGTTTTAAGCAATTATATCCTGTGCCGTCCGACAGATTAGAGTTTTGGGACAAAATCCCTAAAGTTGATGGGGCTATTTCTACCCTTGCTAAACGTACTACTATTCCTACGGCAGATGGTACTTCCTTTAAGGATCCTTTAGATAGGAAAATTGAATCCTTTCTAAGAAAAGCTTATCTGTGTTCAGGTAATCTTCTTAGACCTGCTATATCATTGGCTGATGTTGCTGCAGCTTCAACTTTTTGGTTGGAAACTTTAGCGCAACAAGTAACAGATCATGATTCTCATAATATTATTATTCTTCTTCAACATGCTAATAATTTTATCTGTGATGCCATTTTTGATATTATCAGAGTTGATGTCAGGTTTATGTCTCTAGCTATTTTAGCTAGAAGAGCTTTATGGCTTAAAACTTGGAATGCTGATATGTCTTCTAAATCGACTCTACTTTCCCTTTCTTTCCAGGGTAATAAATTATTTGGTTCTCAGTTGGATTCTATTATCTCAACTGTTACTGGTGGGAAAGGAACTTTTTTACCACAGGATAAAAAATCTAAAGGTAAAAACAGGGCTAATAATCGTTTTCGTTCCTTTCGTTTCAACAAAGAACAAAAGCCTGATCCTTCATCCTCGGGAGCAGTTTCAGTTTGGAAACCATCTCCAGTCTGGAATAAATCCAAGCCTTCTAGAAAAGCAAAGCCAGCTTCTAAGTCCACATGAAGGTGCGGCCCTCATTCCAGCTCAGCTGGTAGGGGGCAGATTACGTTTTTTCAAAGAAATTTGGATCAATTCTTTTCACAATCTTTGGATTCAGAACATTGTTTCAGAAGGGTACAGAATTGGTTTCAAGATAAGACCTCCTGCAAAGAGATTTTTTCTTTCCCGTGTCCCAGTAAACCCAGTGAAAGCTCAAGCATTTCTGAAATGTGTTTCAGATCTAGAGTTGGCTGGAGTAATTATGCCAGTTCCAGTTCTGGAACAGGGGCTGGGGTTTTATTCGAATCTCTTCATTGTACCAAAGAAGGAGAATTCCTTCAGACCAGTTCTGGATCTAAAAATATTGAATCGTTATGTAAGGATACCAACATTCAAAATGGTAACTGTAAGGATTATCTTGCCTTTTGTTCAGCAAGGGCATTATATGTCTACAATAGATTTACAGGATGCATATCTGCATATTCCGATTCATCCAGCTCACTATCAGTTCCTGATATTCTCTTTCCTGGACAAGCATTACCAGTTTGTGGCTCTACCGTTTGGCCTAGCTACAGCTCCAAGAATTTTTACAAAGGTTCTCGGTGTCCTTCTGTCTGTAATCAGAGAACAGGGTATTGTGGTATTTCCTTATTTGGACGATATCTTGGTACTTGCTCAGTCTTCACATTTAGCAGAATCTCATACGAATCGACTTGTGTTGTTTCTTCAAGATCATGGTTGGAGGATCAATTCACTAAAAAGTTCATTGATTCCTCAGACAAGGGTAACCTTTTTGGGTTTCCAGATAGATTCAGTGTCCATGACTCTGTCTTTGACAGACAAGAGATATCTAAAATTGATTTCAGCTTGTCGAAACCTTCAGTCACAATTATTCCCTTCGGTAGCCTTATGCATGGAAATTCTAGGTCTTATGACTGCTGCATCGGATGCGATCCCCTTTGCTCGTTTTCACATGCGACCTCTTCAGCTCTGTATGCTGAACCAATGGTGCAGGGATTACACAAAGATATCTCAATTAATATCTTTAAAACCGATTGTACGACACTCTCTGATGTGGTGGACAGATCACCATCGTTTAGTTCAGGGGGCTTCTTTTGTTCTTCCGACCTGGACTGTAATTTCAACAGATGCAAGTCTTACAGGTTGGGGAGCTGTGTGGTGGTCTCTGACAGCACAAGGGGTTTGGGAATCTCAGGAGGTGAGATTACCGATCAATATTTTGGAACTCCGTGCAATTTTCAGAGCTCTTCAGTCTTGGCCTCTTCTGAAGAGAGAATCGTTCATTTGTTTTCAGACAGACAATGTCACAACTGTGGCATACATCAATCATCAAGGAGGGACTCACAGTCCTCTGGCTATGAAAGAAGTATCTCAAATTCTGGTTTGGGTGGAATCCAGCTCCTGTCTAATCTCTGCGGTTCATATTCCAGGAATAGACAATTGGGAAGCGGATTATCTCAGTCGCCAAACGTTGCATCCGGGCGAATGGTCTCTTCACCCAGAGGTATTTCTTCAGATTGTTCAAATGTGGGAACTTCCAGAAATAGATCTGATGGCTTCTCATCTAAACAAGAAACTTCCCAGGTATCTGTCCAGATCCCGGGATCCTCAGGCGGAGGCAGTGGATGCATTATCACTTCCTTGGAAGTATCATCCTGCCTATATCTTTCCGCCTCTAGTTCTTCTTCCAAGAGTAATCTCCAAGATTCTGAAGGAATGCTCGTTTGTTCTGCTGGTAGCTCCAGCATGGCCTCACAGGTTTTGGTATGCGGATCTTGTCCGGATGGCCTCTTGCCAACCGTGGACTCTTCCGTTAAGACCAGACCTTCTGTCGCAAGGTCCTTTTTTCCATCAGCATCTCAAATCCTTAAATTTAAAGGTATGGAGATTGAACGCTTGATTCTGGGTCAAAGAGGTTTCTCTGACTCTGTGATTAATACTATGTTACAGGCTCGTAAATCTGTATCTAGAGAGATATATTATAGAGTCTGGAAGACTTATATTTCTTGGTGTCTTTCTCATCATTTTTCCTGGCATTCTTTTAGAATTCCGAGAATTTTACAGTTTCTTCAGGATGGTTTAGATAAAGGTTTGTCCGCAAGTTCCTTGAAAGGACAAATCTCTGCTCTTTCTGTTCTTTTTCACAGAAAGATTGCTAATCTTCCTGATATTCATTGTTTTGTAAAAGCTTTGGTTCGTATAAAACCTGTCATTAAGTCTATTTCTCCTCCTTGGAGTTTGAATTTGGTTCTGGGGGCTCTTCAAGCTCCTCCTTTTGAACCCATGCATTCATTGGACATTAAATTACTTTCTTGGAAAGTTTTGTTCCTTTTAGCCATCTCTTCTGCCAGAAGAGTCTCTGAATTATCTGCTCTTTCTTGTGAGTCTCCTTTTCTGATTTTTCATCAGGATAAGGCGGTGTTGCGAACTTCTTTTGAATTTTTACCTAAGGTTGTGAATTCCAACAACATTAGTAGAGAAATTGTGGTTCCTTCATTATGTCCTAATCCTAAGAATTCTAAGGAGAAATCGTTGCATTCTTTGGATGTTGTTAGAGCTTTGAAATATTATGTTGAAGCTACTAAGTCTTTCGGAAAGACTTCTAGTCTATTTGTCATCTTTTCCCGTTCTAGAAAAGGTCAGAAAGCTTCTGCCATTGCTTTGGCATCTTGGTTGAAATCCTTAATTCACCATGCTTATGTCGAGTCGGGTAAAACTCCGCCTCAAAGGATTACAGCTCATTCTACTAGGTCAGTTTCTACTTCCTGGGCGTTTAGGAATGAGGCTTCGGTTGATCAGATTTGCAAAGCAGCAACTTGGTCCTCTTTGCATACTTTTACTAAATTCTACCATTTTGATGTGTTTTCTTCTTCTGAAGCAGTTTTTGGTAGAAAAGTACTTCAGGCAGCGGTTTCAGTTTGAATCTTCTGCTTATGTTTTCATTAAACTTTATTTTGGGTGTGGATTATTTTCAGCAGGAATTGACTGTCTTTATTTTATCCCTCCCTCTCTAGTGACTCTTGCGTGGAAAGATCCACATCTTGGGTAGTCATTATCCCATACGTCACTAGCTCATGGACTCTTGCTAATTACCTGAAAGAAAACATAATTTATGTAAGAACTTACCTGATAAATTCATTTCTTTCATATTAGCAAGAGTCCATGAGGCCCACCCTTTTTGTGGTGGTTATGATTTTTTTTTTTATAAAGCACAATTATTCCAATTCCTTATTTTATATGCTTTCGCACTTTTTTTATCACCCCACTTCTTGGCTATTCGTTAAACTGATTTGTGGGTGTGGTGAGGGGTGTATTTATAGGCATTTTGAGGTTTGGGAAACTTTGCCCCTCCTGGTAGGAATGTATATCCCATACGTCACTAGCTCATGGACTCTTGCTAATATGAAAGAAATGAATTTATCAGGTAAGTTCTTACATAAATTATGTTTTTTCCGGTTCCTAAGAGAATTTTGGAAATTATAAGAAAGGAATGGGATAGACCAGGTATACAGTTTTCTCCCCCTCCTAATTTTAAGAAAATGTTTCCCATATCAGATACCATTCGTGACTCATGGCAAACGGTCCCTAAGGTAGAGGGAGCTATATCTACCCTAGCTAAGCGTACTACTATAGCCATTGATGATAGTTGTGCTTTTAAAGACCCTATAGATAAGAATTTAGAGGGTCTACTAAAGAAATTATTTGTTAATCAGGGGTTTCTTTTGCAACCTATGGCTTGCATTGTTCCAGTAACTACTGCAGCAGCTTTTTGGTTTGAGGCTCTGGAAGAGTCTCTTAAGGTTGAGACTCCATTAGATGACATCTTAGATAGAATTAAGGCTCTCAAGCTAGCTAATTCTTTTATTACTGATGCTGCTTTTCAAATTGCTAAATTAGCGGCAAAGAATGCAGGATTTTCTATTTTAGCACGTAGAGCATTGTGGCTCAAATCTTGGTCTGCTGATGTCTCATCAATGACAAAACTTTTAGCTATTCCTTTTAAGGGTAAGACCCTTTTTGGACCTGAATTGAAGGGAATAATTTCTGACATTACAGGAGGTAAAGGCCATACCCTACCTCAGGATAAGTCTGTTAAAATGAGGGGTAAACAGAATAATTTTCGTTCCTTTCGGAACTTTAAAGGAGGACCCCCCGCTTCCTCTTCTTCCACAAAGCAGGAAGGGAATTTTACCCAATCTAAGTCAGTCTGGAGACCCAATCAGAACTGGAATAAGGGTAAACAATCCAAAAAGCCAGCTGCTGCTCCTAAGACAGCATGAAGGGGCGGCCCCCAATCCGGGACCGGATCTAGTAGGGGGCAGACTCTCTTTGCCCAGGCTTGGGCAAGAGATATTCAGGACCCCTGGGCACTAGAAATAGTGACCCACGGTTATCAATTGGAATTCAAGGATTTTCTCCCAAGAGGGAGATTTCATCTTTCAAAGTTATCTGCAAACCAGATAAAAAGAGAGGCGTTCTTACGCTGTGTAAAATACCTTTTTACTATGGGAGTAACTATTGTCCAGTTCCAAAATTGGGACAGGGGTTTTACTCAAACCTATTTGTGGTTCCCAAAAAAGAGGGAACGTTCAGACCCATCTTAGACCTCAAGTGTCTAAACAATTTTGTAAGAGGTCCATCATTCAAGATGGAGACAATACAAACAATTTTACCAATGATCCAGGAGGGTCAATATATGACTACCGTGGACTTGAAGGATGCTTACCTTCATATTCGTATCCACAAGGATCATCATCCGTTTCTAAGGTTTGCCTTCTTGGACAAACATTATCAGTTCGTGGCTCTTCCCTTCTGGTTGGCCACAGCACCCAGGATCTTCACAAAGGTTCTATGGTCTCTTTTGGCGGTTCTTAGACCACGAGGCATAGCGGTTGGTGCCTTATCTGGACGATATTCTGATCCAGGCATCAACATATCATCTGACAAAATCTCACACAGACACAGTGCTGTCTTTTCTGAGAACTCCCGGCTGGAAGGTGAACATAGAGAAGAGTTCACTTGTCTCACAGACAAGGGTTCCTTTCTTGGGAACTCTGATAGACTCGGTAGCCATGAAAATATTTCTGACAGAGGTCAGAAAATCAAAGATTCTAAATACTTGCCTGAGCACTTCAGTCCATTCCTCGGCCATCAGTGGCTCAGTGTATGGAGGTAATCGGATTAATGGTAGCGGCAATGGACATCATTCCGTTTGCTCGCTTTCATCTCAGACCACTGCAGCTGTGCATGTTCGGACAGTGGAATGGGGATTATGCGGATTTATCTCCTCAGATAAATCTAGATCAAGAAACCAGAAACTCTCTTCTTTGGTGGTTATTGCTGGATCATCTGTCCCAGGGGACTTGCTTCCGCAGGCCATCGTGGGTGATAGTGACAACGGACGCCAGACTTTTGGGCTGGGGTGCAGTCTGGAATTCCCTGAAAGCAATATTCAATGCGCTTCAGGCATGGCCTCAGTTGGCTTCGGCCAAATTCATCAGATTACAGTCGGACAACATCACGACTGTGGCCTATATCAATCTTCAGGGGGGAACAAGGAGTTCCTTAGCGATGAGAGAGGTATCCAAAATAATCAGTTGGGTGGAGGCCCACTTTTGTCATCTGTCAGCAATCCACATCCCAGGTGTAGAGAACTGGGAAGCGGATTTTCTAAGCAGACAGACTTTTCATCCGGGGAAGTAGGAACTCCACCCGGAGGTATTTGCCTCATTGATTCGCCGATGGGGCAAACCGGAATTGGATCTGATGGCATCTCGACAGAATGCCAAGCTTCCAAGATACGGATCCAGGTCAAGGGATCCCCAGGCAGAACTGATAGATGCCCTGGCAGTGCCTTGGTCGTTCAGCCTAGCTTATGTGTTTCCACCGTTTCCTCTCCTTCCACGCGTGATTGCTCGAATCAGACAGGAGAGAGCTTCGGTGATCCTGATAGAGCCTGCGTGGCCACGCAGGACTTGGTATGCGGATCTAGTGGACATGTCTTCACTACCACCGTGGAAACTTCCTTTGAGACAGGACCTTCTCATTCAAGGTCCTTTCCAACATCCAAATCTAACTTCTCTGCAGCTGACTGCGTGGAGATTGAACGCTTGATTTTATCAAAGCAAGGATTCTCTGATTCTGTTATCAGTACTTTGATACAGGCTAGAAAGCCTGTCACTAGAAAAATCTATCATAAGATATGGCGTAAATATCTTTATTGGTGTGAATCCAAGGGCTACTCATGGAGTAAAGTTAGGATTCCTAGGATTCTGTCTTTTCTCCAAGAAGGATTGGAGAAAGGCCTATCAGCTAGTTCCTTAAAGGGACAAATTTCTGCATTGTCAATTTTGTTTCATAAACGTTTGGCAGATGTGCCAGATGTTCAGTCTTTTTGTCAGGCTCTAACCAGAATTAAGCCTGTATTTAGACCAATTACTCCTCCCTGGAGTTTGAATTTAGTTCTTCGAGTTCTTCAAGGGTTTCCGTTTAAACCTTTACATTCTATAGATATAAAGTTATTATCATGGAAAGTTCTGTTTTTGGTTGCTATTTCTTCTGCTCGAAGAGTTTCTGAGCTTTCAGCGTTATAGTGTGATTCACCTTATCTCATATGTCATTCTGATAAGGTGGTTTTACGTACCAAACCTGGTTTTCTTCCTAAGGTTGTTTCGAATAAAAATATTAATCAGGAAGTTATTGTTCCTTCTTTGTGTCCTAATCCTTCTTCCAAGAAGGAGCATCTGTTACATAACTTGGACGTGGTCCGTGCCTTAAAGTTTTACTTACAGGCAACTAAGGATTTCTGTCAATCATCTTCATTGTTCATTGTTTATTCTGGAAAGCGTAGGGGTCAGAAAGCTATGGCTACCTCTCTTTCTTTTTGGTTGAGAAGTATCATCCGCCTGGCATATGAGACTGCTGGACAGCAGCCTCCTGAAAGAATTACGGCTCATTCTACTAGGGCTGTGGCTTCCACAGGGGCTTTTAAAAATAATGCATCTGTTGAACAGATTTGTAAGGCTGCGACTTGGTCGTCCCTTCATACTTTTTACAAATTTTACAAATTTGATACTTTTGCTTCTTCTGAGGCTGTTTTTGGGAGGAAAGTTCTTCAAGCAGGGGTGCCTTCCGTTTAGGTCTCTGTCTTGTCCCTCCCTTTCATCCGTGTCCTGTTGCTTTGGTAGTGGTATCCCACAAGTAAGGATGAAATCCGTGGACTCGTCGTATCTTGTAGAAGAAAAGGAAATTTATGCTTACCTGATAAATTGATTTCTTCTACGATACGACAAGTCCACGGCCCTCCCTGTCAAATTTAGACAGATTCTGTTTTTTATTATTTATAACTTCAGTCACCTCTGCACCTTTGAGCTTTTCCTTTCTCTTCTTATAACTTCGGTCGAATGACTGGGGGTGGAGGGGAAGGGAGGAGCTATATATACAGCTCTGCTGTGGTGCTCTTTGCCACTTCCTGTTAGCAGGAGGATAATATCCCACAAGTAAGGATGAAATCCGTGGACTCGTCGTATAGTAGAAGAAATCAATTTATCAGGTAAGCATAAATTTCCTTTTTTTCTTTGTATACTAGATCCAGTGGCATACAAAAAGTCTCCTTGTTATCCTTGTAATTATATTTAAAACTTGATAATTTGTGTTTTCAGCCCTGAAAGGAAGAGGAGGTACATAAAACATCAACAAAAGCCTGAAAACAGTGTTGTAACCCCTGCATCAGCACCTCTGCGTTCAGCAGCAAATAAAGCCTCGTCGGCTCAGATGAATGGCAAAGTTGCAGAATTAACTTCGTTAGGTCGCACAAGAAGTAACAGGAGGCAGGGGGAGCCAAATCTTGCTTCCCAGCCATCTACATCTTCAACGTTTAAGCCTTTGTCTGCTAAACATAATAATTCTTTGATGCTGACAAAATCAGGTATGTCACCATAGATAAAGAGCTTACACAACCTTATGAATGTAGCAAAATATGTTCAAATCACATAGGAGAGTTCAGATTCAGTACTTTCACTCTTCATGAATTAAAATAAATATTTTATCAACTGTGGAAATGCATGTTTTTCAGCTATTATCTGGTGATATATAAATCATCACTCGCATATGTAGCAGGGGTGTTCAATCATTTTGAATAATCTGTACATAAGTATTTTGTTTTTAACTTGTAGCTGATGAACACATTTCAAAAATATATACTTGATGAGAGTCCACAAGATCACCATGTGGGATTCCTTTCCCTGTCCGCCAGGAGGACGCCCCTAGATTCTAAAACTCTGTTTCACCTTTTATTCCTAGCACTTCCCTAGCCTGTTCAATTACATCTTTGAATCCATAGGAGAAGATAAAACACATGAAGTACTCTGATGTTCATGTCATTGATAGTAGTTCTCTATTCAATCTAAGGCCCACATGTTCCCTCAAAGTGCCTCCTAGACAGTGAGGAATGAAGGAGTTCTATGGGAAGTTAAAATCTTCTATCAGATATTAGTCCCCTGGGTAAAATGCACATTTATCTCTGAATAACCCTTGTCTACAATATGCTATCCCTTAACAGATCATTTGAAATGTAAGACAGTTTACAAAGACAAATGGTGCATGTTTTACACTATCCCACATTCATAACATACATCTGTATCTCTCACCCTCTCCCTATTCCCTTCTTCTCTCCCTATAAGCATGCTCCCTATCAGAGCTCTGATTTGTGGCAGAGTCAATACTTACCGACAACCTCTTCAATGTGCTTCCACTGTGCCGCTGAATGTAGAAATAAAAAAAAAATATACTTTTTCTATGCTGCGCTCTTTGTATACCTGCACTATCCTGCATTCGTCACAGTTTGCCCCCATACCCTTCCTCGAATGAGCTCTTCTAGTGAATATAGTCTGTTGCTACTGCGGTACAAGATTGAGGAAGGTTTTAGCAGGTACGTAGAAATGCTTACTTTCTGCAGTTCACAGGGGCATACATTAAAATTTTTATGTAGCCTGGGAATGAAATACACCTTTTTAGAAATTATGGCACGTTATCTAGCAGTTGTTAGAACTTACATCCCTGGGCTAGTATCCCTTTTTTCGTGGCAGTATAACCATCACTTATGCATATAGATTCAGTCTGTATATGGCTCTCAACAGTTTTTTCCCATTCCCGCCTCCTTTTTTTTATCAATTTTTATGCACTTGTCAGTCTTGGGGACTTTGTGGGGAGTATGAAGGGGTTAACTAATGTGGTAAGATTCAGGGAGCGGTGCTAAATTTACTCTGCATTATGGGAATTCCAAAGTGGTGGGTCATTTCCTGGCTACCAGGAGGAGGCAGGCACCCTACACCAGAGGTTTTAGAATCCCTCCTTTGCTTCTCCTCCCAGTAGTTCTTTGCCTCGTTAAGGAGAAGGCAAGGATAGAGATGTTAAAGGTTATTGAACATTTACAGGGATATTGATCCCCAAATTTTACTCAATTGATGGTTCTTGGAAGAGAGAGACATAGGAGAGTACTGGCTGTATAATGTAAATCTCGGGGGAGTTGTGGTCACAAGCCTGCCACAAGTTTCACTGGAATAATTCCTTTAGCTGCCTCCTGCTTGGCCATGAGGTTTACTCCCTCAGTATATCCTTTTACTGTTAGTTTCAGTACAGGATGGGCTTTCTACTGCATCCATAGGACTAACTTTGGTAAGAACAGTAGCGTGAGCATTCTGTGGGTAAGTATGCTGCATGGCTCACACAGCCCACAGGCTACATGTAAGTACATAACTCAGTGTATATAGTCATTTAACATTGAGTGCTGCGCATTACAGGTCTATTACTTTGCTGACTGTTTGTGCACGTGGGGTTAATGTGCAGCACATTGCTTTATTCACTTCCCTTCAGGTATTATGCAATGCTATGGGGGGTTGTAGCTGGAAAACAAAACGGGATGCTTTTAGGTGTTTTACTACATTTTTGCACTTTATTGTAGTGCCCTTTAAAATTTCCTCTTCTCACTCCACTCCGTTAGGAGCGCTAAGGAGATACCAGGGCTTGAAAGTTCAGCGCCTGGAGGGGGAATTATTTCAGCGAGCCTTGGTAGGGGGTTGAGCACACGCTCTACCTTTATCTAGATTCAAGCACAGCAGGAGGTCATTGCTTCACTATCGCTTATGCAGGTGCCGGAGGGGGTAAGACCCTATACCAAGAGCTGGAGTTAACTGCCGGTCGCAACGAACGCACATTTTGAGAGCTCCGCTGTAACTTATATCCAAACTGCCTCAAAAGTCCACAAATCTTGACCAAAGTGCCTTAAAACAAATATAACGGTTAAAGGAGTGAGCTTTAAGTATACACTAGGGCATAGACTGTAATAACCGGCAGGGTTGCGACTCAAGAGGAGGCAGGGAAGGCCTAGCTGAGGAGCCCGCAATCCACCGGGAGAGAACCCGACCAGCCCAATTAAGTAAGGCATTATAGCACACTGCTCCAGGGGGCCGGGGATCTGGCCCGGAGAGTAAAGGACTCGCTCACCTAAGATTCTACAAGCACGCCATCCTGCCCGCAACGAAGATTATAGCAGTGAATGGCCGCAGCGGTAGTGAGGAGTCGAAGGATCAGTGAGGTTGGCGAGGCTTGAGGGTAAGACTGCCTGGAGAGCACGCTGCACACCCGCAGCACACAGACACTAAGCAAAACCCTACACAGACACCGGGCCCAGGAGGGAGGGGGCAGACGGCTCCTAGTGACTGCTGACATACATCCTGCAGAGCACAGACACGCTTTCTGGCACAAACTGCCATTATTCAGTACTTGATCCCCAGGCTCTGACTACGCCACCAAACCTCCTCACAAGGACAGGGAAGACTTTAGAAAAATTAGCAGGATACCAATAAGCACTTAGCAAGGAAGCAGACACCTACTACACTAAAAGCTAGCTCTATGATAACGGCTTGCTTTGCAGTTACTGAGAGACTGATCCGCCATAAAAAAAAAGCTACCACGCTCTGATTACACAGCGCAGCCAATATAAATAGAGACACACAAACAGGCCAGCTTGCCCTGTGACATCTCAGAAATAAAGATTACAATACCCTTTTTGCAGAATCCTTACAGTACTGAAACCTCCAATCACACCCAGTTCTGTTGCAAAGGGTAGACACAGAGCCCCATGTAAAGGGAGCAAGATTTGAGAAGCACTATAATCACCATAAGCTGGTCATTCTCACTGCTTTCAAAGCACCAACTCTGTGAAAGGGGCTCTCTACTAATCAGATACTCTAAAGGGGACAGTACATAAAGGTGGCTGTCCTATCTCCATAAATCTTGGTAACTTGGGGATAGGTGGGACACTCTTTTCCCCCCTCCCCTTTCCTGCTATCCTGGGTGGTAGCAGGTCATATCCCACACTCCTTTTCCCGTCATTATCCCGTGAGGATAACTTCCTTGGGGAGTAGCGCTTTTTGGGGTTCACGCTCCTCTCTAAACACCAATCTCCATCTGACCGCTGCTGGATACTGACATCATTCGGTAGTGAGACCTGTCAGAGTAGAAGAAAGGAGGAGTCAATAATATCTCACAATACCTGAATCCTTAGTCCCTGTCGCCCGGGAATAGCTAAGTGTGGTGCATAATGGCACTAATAGCCCACTAAGATTTTAAAGTCAAACATGACAAAGTAATTACGCTATTTGAACCATACTTTAGTACCTCAAGGTGGAAGACATCATAATCCTTTAAGCCATTTCACCCCTTCTGAGCAATAACAACAAAGGAAGATTTACTTTAAAGATAATACACAGCACAAGTCAATAGACAAGCAGAGATGAAAAACAAAACCCAAACCATAAAGGACTGCCTCTCCAGATCATAAATGAAACAGAAGGCACGTGAGCATAACATAACAGCCAAAGAGACATCCTCAGAGAGCCCAACAACGGTACTAATGGAGGCCCAGATTGATCCACCTAATACTGAACTGTTATCACAAATTAAAGTGCTATTTCAAGAGGAACTCAAAGTGGAACTTCTCGATCTTAAACAAGACGACAGGGACATCGGAGGACAAACATCAGAAATAGAGCAGAAACTAGATGATATATCAGAGGAAATTCCACATATGCAACAGAAACTGCAGGAACAATCGGACTCCATAAAAAAATCTAGAAGCTTAAATTGAAAACCTAGAAAACATACGCATCAGAAATCTCCCAGAACTTTTTCATCAATTACCTGAGTTGGAGATCGAAATGCTGCTGATGGATAGGGTACATAGAGCCCTGACCAAACCCTCACAATCCAAGGCAAGAGATATAATTGTAAAACTACATTATTACCATGTAAAGGAAGCCATTCTCAAAGCAGCCAGATCATCTCATAATTTGTGCTTTGAAAACCACCCAATACAGCTACTGATCTTTCCCTAACCACCCTAAAAGAAGAGAGATGAAACCAGTGATACAAGCCCTCATCAAGGCTAAAATTAAATACAGATGGAGCTTTCCTTTTAAGCTGCTCTTTGCCTTTATGGGCAGCACCTACATATGCTCAACTGTGGAAGAAGGGGAAACACTCCTAACTCGCCTGGGAATCTCCAAGGGTGACTCAAACACACCGGCATCACCAGCAACCCCAGAGGAAGTCAATCAAATGTGACTGGTCTTCGGTTGGAAAATCGAAAAAAGCAAAACAAGGCTCTAAAACACCTTCTGAATCTAGCAACACAAGTGTGGAGGATGGACCGATTACTTGAACACAGCAATCGCAAGATTATACTGTTGGACATTACGCCACACTTTTAGAAACTAAAAGTTTCCCCAACAGGGGTATTACCTGCTAAAGCAGAAATGTTGAGTATAAAGTTACACTAGCTCAGTTGGAGTTTCTTACATCATTGAAATTTCCTCACCCTTAATTCCCTACCTCTGCCAACCCATTCCCCGCCCTTCCCCCCTCCCTACACCCCCACCCGTCTTCTGCCCCCCCCCCCCTCCATCCCTGATGGTTTACTGTTTCAAATCAAAGTTGCAACTCAGTTTGTTGAAAATGTTTGACTAAGAAAATTCCTACACAAAAGGTAAATTATTGTTGTTCAAGTTATGTTACAATATGTTTATTGTTGTTTGTTTTTAAAAAAAACTTCAATTTGTCACCTAGTAGCTTGCCCAACCAGCATAATTACTAAGACTATAGTTAACGTATTTGAAGTAGGGAAATGGTTGATATGCAATCCAATAAAGTGTGCATACATAAACAAGAAGCCCTACCCCTATACATGCCTTTCACTCTATGAAATCCTTAGATTAACCTCTCGATGTGAGGAGATATTGATAAGAAAGATAGATAATCTCTATGACCATAAAAGTAATATCCCATAATGTCAGAGGCCTAAACTCTGACCTCAAACTGAAAAAAGCCATTACAGAATATAAATCATTAAAGGCACAGATAATAATGATGCAAGAGACTCACTTTACAAAACAATACACCCCCAAGTATTGGGATAAATTATACCCCATTCAATACTACACTACAAGCACAATGAAAAAAGGTGGGGTCTCCATATTACTGCACATGTCTCTAAATTTTAAGGAATAAGAAATAATTAGAGATAGATTGGGCAGATTTATCATAGTTAAAGTGTTAATACTTAACACACCAGTGATGTTAGTTAACGTATATGCAACAAATGACCATCAAGGACCTTATCTTACTAACCTTAGCAAGCAACTAACACTATCGAAAAGGTACAAAACCATAATTGAAGGGGATTTTAATATGACATTTGATGATAAAATAGATAGATCCACAAAAGACGGAAATAGCTCACCACGTATCTTGAGGGACTTTGTCATAGACCATAACCCTGTAGATTGTTGAAATAGCTCACCACGTATCTTGAGGGTCTTTGTCATAGACCATAACCCTGTAGATTGTACAGAGGGGAACGTGACTACACTTACTACTCAGCTGCACATGGCACCCACTCTATAATAGATTACCTACTCACTAGCTAGATAATGTTCCCACTAGTAGAATCAGCAAATATCATCAACTGTGCCTGGTCTGATCATTCTATAACAGAAATCACACTTCATGGGACAATAAATACACAGCGAGTGAGATTGTGGTATCTACACCCTAGCTTATTATGCAATACTCTTTTGTTACAAAGGTTACAACAAAGCATTGAGGAATTTGCTACACTAAATGAAGGGTCAACTTCCATTCCAATTTACCTGTGGGACTCCCTGAAAGCATACATCAGGGGAATACTGATATTAGAGGCTAGTAAGACTTAAAAGGTAAAACAAGCCAAATTGTCAAATTTAAGAACGGAAATACAAATGCTGAGGGAACAATTTATACAAAACCCAAAAAAATCGGTAAGAAACAAATTGAGAGATAAAAATGAGAAACTTAACCAACTTATGAATATAGAAGCAATAAACTCAATTAAAGCCAATGACTCTCAATACTATTTATACAGTAACAAACCTGACAAAATGTTAGCCAATAAATTAAAAGATATCACTAGGGCTATCACAGTGCCTCAAATTCAACTCCCAAATGGTGTGCACACTAATGACCCCCAACAAATAGCGAATATTTTTGCTGACTACTACACGTCACTCTATAATCTAAATCCCCTGAATGTAGCTCAGGATAAAACGGAAAATTTAGCACACTTAATTCTATCTCAGAAGAAGATTTGAGTAAATTGAATGCCCCAATAACAGCACAAGAAGTTGCAACAGTTATTAAAGAACTTAAGAGATCTAAGGCCCCAGGACCTGACGGATACACAGGTTACTTTTATAAAGATTTACAGAGGGCCATTACACCGCAGCTAGTAAACTTTTTAATTATATTATTATCCTTGAGGGTATGCTATGCTATTTTGTATAAAAATGGCATTAAAGGAGAGCTTTCCATGATGCGCTGAAATCTATATACTCTAGACCTGAGGCTTTTGTGAGACTATTGGGATACCAATCTAAGCCCATACAGATTAGAAATGGCACAAGGCAAGGGTGTCCTCTATCTCCCCTACTTTGCGCTATGCATAGAGCCTTATTCGCTATGCATATAGCATTATTCGCAGACGATATAATCCTATCTCTAACCTAAACCATTACTGCCACTTCACCCCTTATATGCTATATTGCAGGACTTCGGCAAATTATCCGCATATAAAGTGAACAAAGAGAAATGCAAAGCAATCAGTGTACTTATCCCTCTGCCAGCAAAACAATTACTTGAATTAAATTTTTCCTGGCCAAAGAAATCCCTGAAATACATGGGTATAAATTTAACGCCAAATGTTAATCACCTTTATCAGGCAAATTATGTCCCCCTATTCGCTGAACTTAGAAAACTTATGACTAGATGGACAAAATATAAAATATCCCTTTATGTCAGAATTGTAACCACGAAAATGACAATCTTACCAAAACTACTTTACCTCTTTCGATCCCTTCCAGTTTCCATACCAATTTCCGAACTCCACAAGCTACAAAAAGACATTTTAAACTTTATTTGGCAGTGAAAGAGAGGAAGAATAAACAAAAAAATCATGCTTACACACAGAAGTAGGGGAGGGGTGGGGGTCCCACAGTTAATTTCGTATTATCACGCAGCTAGATTAGTGCAAACAACCCATTGGTACAAAGTGGATAATTTGACACAGTGGCGCCCATTTAACAAGCTCCGTAGTGAGCTTGTGGGCCCCTGTTTCTAACGAATCTTCAGACTCGCCAGAAACAGCAGGCGGACAGACATCACCGGAATTCAACCCGATCGAGTATGATCGGGTTGATTGACACCCCCTGCTGGCGGGCCCATTGGCCGCGCATTCAGCAAGGTCTATTATGATCAGGTCCGCCAGACTTTGTTAAATAGAGGCCAGTGGGTAAAGCTTAAATCTGATATGATGGACATTGAACAGATCTATAGAATTTTATGGATGCCAAAACAACACAGACCCCCTCAGGGGAAAAATTCTCATCAATTTCACACACCATGTTCATTTGGGACACATTAACAAATACCCACTAATTAGCGAGAGGTCCAAGATATACCTTTAGTGATTCTTAACACTACTATTACAGAACAGGTACAAAAAAATGGGCAAACAAAGGGTTATACAGAATCGCAGACATACTGCGGAACAATAGAATTATCACATATACCCAGTACCAGGAGTGAGGAGATGTGGAACAAAATTCATGGTACCACTATCTACAGCTGAAATCAAGGGCTCGCAAAATATTGGCGGTAAAGGCACCTTAAACAAACACACAGTTTGAGCTACTATGTTTATCTCAATCACCTGTGAAAGGCATGATTTCCAAATTATATATAATAGTCTGGTAATACTCATACAGATGGTAAAACATCAGTAATGCTTAGATGGGAGAGAGAATTAGGCAAAACCTGGAACTCTGAAGACTGGGTAGAAAATCTATATAGAGGCTCTTCTTTCACTGCAAATGCATCAATGAAAGAAAACTATTTGAAAGTAGTTTTCGGCTGGTACTATTACCCTACTAGATTCTGTAGGATAGAACCGCCAAAAATAATAATACATACTGAAACAGATTGAGTATCATTATCATATGCACAATGATACTGCAACTATCTTAAATTCCAAGGACCGGTTCCTGGATCTTTGGGAACCTCCTGGATCTTTGGGAACCATATATTATGCACTATGAGGCCAAACAGCAGAGACATGTTCAAACTGCTGAGCCCAGGATGTAAAGAAATATATGTAGGCATAATTAGACCTATGAGAATAACACAAGAAATGTATATGTGAACTTCTGTTACTATATTCCATCTTGTGTTTTGTAATTTGTAACAGTCAATAATGATAATCTTAAAAAGGCAATGTTTGCTGATAAATTGATTGTGTTGAATGAAAAACTTGTAAAAAAAAAAAAACATTTTAACAACAAAAAAATGTTATTCTCAGACTAAACATTTCTTTGAATGCATAATTCTATCTAGTATTTATTTCCTTCTAAATACAGGGAGAGTCCACAGCTGCATTCATTACTTGTAGGAAATACAGAACCTGGCCACCAGGAGGAGACAAAGACACCCCAGCCAAAGGCTTAAATACTTCCCCTACTTCCCTCATCCCCCAGTAATTCTTTGCCTTTCGTCACACGAGGTTGGCAGAGAATTGTCAGAAGATTTCGGAGTAGTTCCTTATAGAGGGTTGTACCCTTCGAGATGGGACTGGAGTTTTAAGTAGTCTTGTCAGCCTCTCAGTGAGAGCATTTATGAAAGTTAGAGTCTGGAGGTGCAGTAAGAGTCTTTCTGCGAACCCATCCAGACTCATATTAACAGCTCCTTAAGCAATCAGCATTGACGAGTTTCGCTGCCTGCTTTTCTTCACTCCAGTCCATGTCAGAGGCCCTGCTACCACTGTTCCACGGCATAGATTCGGGTAAGATCGCTTCATTATTTTACACACATGTTAACAATAGAAGACAGGCTCACAGTGGGACTCCTTTATCTTTATGGAATCAAAGGGGATTATTGAACAGTGGGGGTTTTTAATCATATTTGTTTTGTGATTTCGACTGCTTATGTGTAAGAACGTTTGGGCTCTTAGGCTGATACGGAACGTACAGGTTATTTTCATTTTGAGAGCTGCGCAGTTTCTTATATTATTATTTTTCCTTAGCAGGGGCAGGTCCTGCATGAGCACCATGTGACCGGGAATGGTCACGTTTTTTTTCACTGTTTCTGATTCCTGACTGGATGTCTGCAGAGAGGAGCTTCTTCTCTGTCTGTCTAGGTCATAGAAGGTGGTGAGTGCCCCAGCCATTGGGGGTATAAGGTGCCAGTTGTTTTTCCTTTCTATAATTTGATATAGAGGCATTATGGAGGATTTTGATCATTTATAGGGGGATCCTTTCTGGGTTTCTTACCTTCGCTTGCTAATAGACTTTTAGGGACTTTCTCGTGTCTTTTTGATCCTCAGAGTTGGATCTAGACCTGAGTTGCTGATGTCGAAACCAGGGTGGATCTGGATGCTGTTTTGTCTTAGGGACAGGGATTTTTCTCTACCCTGCCTAGCAAGCTGAAGGCTTAGCGTTGAATCCTACTGTGGCAACTTTCTTTTAATCCTGAGATCTTGCGGCCTACAGCCACACCACCCTGAATGCGCCTGATCTCAGAAGCTAAGCAAGGCCGGGCCTGGTTAGTTCTTGGATGGGAGACCGCCTGGGAATACCAGGTGCTAAAAAATGTACCTCCCTTAGGGGACAGATTTCAGCCATATCTGTTTTACTGCTCACAGAGCCTCCAGATGTCCAATCTTGTTCAGGCTTTGAATAGATCAGGCCTGTGTTTAGATCTAGTGCTCCTCCTTGGAGTTTACATTTTGTTCTAAGTTTTGCAGAAGGCCCCGTTTGGGCTTATGCATAGAGTTGCATAGAGTTGACATTAAGATTTTCTGTCTTGGAAGGTTCCTTTTTTTCTACTGACTATTGCTTCAGCTCATGGATGTCTTGCAATGTAATGTCCCTTAACTAGTTTTTCATGCGGCCAAGGCTGTTCTCTCTGGGTTAGGTTTTCTTCCTATGGTTGTTTTAGATCGCAACATCAATCAGGAGATTGTTGTTCCTTCCTTGTGTCCTAATCCTCCTCCTTCGATGGAGTGGTTATTTCATAACTTGGATGTGGTTCGGGCCTTGAAGTTCTATCTTCAGGCTGCAAATGAGTTTTTGTCAAACCTCTTCCTTGTTTGTGTCTATTCTGGGAAGTGTAAGGCGCAGGAAGCCTTGTCCAATTCCTTGTTTTTCTGGTTGAGGAGCATGTTCGCTTAGCTTATAGAGTCAGCGGGACACAAGTCTCCTCAGGGGTTAATGGCTCATTTCAAGTACAGTGACATCTTTTTGGGTCTCTGACATGAGATCCTATGGTTCTGATTGTTGGGCGGCTACTTGGTCCTCCTAACTTTCTTATCTTTTTATTTTTTGCTTCTGTCAAGGAAGTCTTCGGAATTTGTTTTTTTTTTGCAGGCTGTGGTACCTTCAGGTTGGGCCGCCTCTTATTTGTACCCTCCTGCCCGTGCTCTCTGGTAGGCGGCCCTAAATTTAGTTGTTTTTCTTCTGGCACCTTTTTCACCCTGATATTTCTCCTACTGTTCCTTGTTCCCTCTGCAGAATGACTGGAGGGATGAGGGAAGTGGGGGAGGTATTTAAGCCTTTGGCTGTGGTGTCTTTGCCTCTTCCTGGTGGCCAGGTTCTGTATTTCCCACAAGTAATGAATACAGCTGTGGACTCTCCCTGTATCGAAGGAAAGGAAATTATCTGGTAAGTCATAATTTATGTTTTATTGCTTAATTTCCCTTTAAAGGATATTAAACCCAAATTTGTATTTCATGATTCAGATAGAGCATGCAATTTAAAGCAACATTCTAATTTACTCTTATCATCAATTTGTCTTCATTCTCTTGGTATCTTTATTTCAAAAACTGCAATGTCAGCTTAGGAGCTTGCCCATTTTTGGTTCAGCACTCTGGGTAGTGCTTTGATTGGTGACTACATTTAAGAGTGTTTCCACATTCAGGGGTATATCCACTCAGGTTTGAATAAGTATCATGTCTCTAACAGTCAAACAAAAACCATACAAGGGGCAGAAAATGATCCTTCAGAGGCCTTTAGCTCAAAAGGGACATCTATTCGGAGCAACCCTTCTAAATTCCCTACAGAAAAACTGGGTACATTTAAATCCAAAGGTTCCACTTCTGAAGCTGGATTTTCAGAAACCCAGGACCCTCCCCCTGAAGCAATGGCAGGGTATACTTTAATTTCAAGCTTGAGCATATTCATAGACATTTATGTGCAGAGGGAAGGTTGACACAATTACTCCCATGAGTAGTTAGTCATAAGCCTGCCACAGGTGTCGCAGGGATTGGTTCCCTAGCCACCTCCTTTTGGGTTGTTGATATACTGCTTACAGTGATCCTCTGCTGTGACGTGCACAGTACTGGATGGGCTCTCTACTGGATGCAGACATTCTACAGAAAGGCTGCTACATGAAAGTAAGCACAGTAGAGGTGAGTGCAGTTTCAGGTAAGTACCTTTTCACATGTTGCATTCAAATAGCCCACCAGGTATTAGTAGGTACATTTCTTTAACCGGTACATCATAGCCAGGGGACATCTTTATCAGGGCCGGACTGGGAAATCAGACCGGCCCTGGAAATTTGTATAGAGCAGCCCAGCCCCCTCCAACCTAGCCACGCCCCTCCAAGCCAGACATCTATGCTCTAGCTGGTTTTCCCCTCAACTCATATAGATATAAATCATTGATCATCCAAGGCAGCAATAAGCAATTCAATCCGTATTAAACTTTCATGATTCAGATACAGCATGTCTTTCATGTAATTGTCAAGAGTCCATGAGCTAGTGACGTATGGGGACACACAATCCCAACAGGAAGGGCAAAGCTTCCCAAACTTCAAAATGCCCACAAACACACCCCTCACCACACCCACAATTCAGTTTTACAAACTTTGCCTCCTATGGAGGTGGTGAAGTAAGTTTGTGCTAAGATTTCTACGTTGATATGCGTTTCTCAGCTTTTTTGAAGCCCGATTCCTCTCAGAGTACAGTGAATGTCAGAGGGATGTGAAGGGAGTATCACCTATTGAATGCAATGATTTTCCTAACGGGGGTCTATTTCATGGGTTCTCTGTTATTGGTCGTAGAGATTCATCTCCTACCTCCCATTTCAGATCGACGATATACTCTCATATTCCATTAGCTCTACTGATAACTGTTTCAGTACTGGTTTGGCTATCTGCTATATGTGGATGGGTGTCTTTTGGTAAGTATGTTTCATTTACTTAAGACACTCTCAGCTATGGTTTGGCACTTTATATAAAGTTCTAAATATATGTATGTACTTATATTTGCCATGATTCAGGTTTTCAGTATATTTCCTTTTTGCATACTGTCAGTTTCATATCTGGGAAATGCATTTTAAGAAAAAAATGTTTTCTTACCAGGGATTTAGTCTTTTTCAAATTGACTCTTTTTCTAAATTGCGGGCTGTATTAGGCTCGCTAGGGCACAGAATGCTAATATTTATTGCATCATTCTTGGTGCAAGATTTTTTTGGCGCAAAAGTTACTTCCGTTGACGCAAATTCGTAATTTCCGGGGTCTTAGTTGGTGCCGAGTCCTTCACGAGGTTGCGTCATCTATGAAGTTGCGTCATCTATGACGCTAGTGTTTCGTTTCCGGACGTTTTTGGTGCTAAAAAATATTTTTATGTTTTTGGTGCTTCATACTTGGCGCCAAACATTTTCATTATTTAAGACCCCATTTCTTTTGCCTTTGGCCTTTTTTCTATGTAAGAGGGCTATGCTGTTTGCATTTTTTCCTATTCCTGAAACTGTCATATAAGGAAATTGATCATTTTGCTTTATATGTTTTTTCTCTTACATTCTGCAAGATGTCTCAATCTGATCCTGTCTCAGAATCTACTGCTGGAATCCTGCTGCCTGATATCGGTTCTACTAAAGCTAAGTGCATTTGTTGTAAACTTGTGTAGACTATACCTCCAGCTGTGGTTTGTAATAGTTGTCATGATAAACTTTTACATGCAGATAATGTTTCCATCAGTAATAGTTCATTACCTGTTGCTAGTCCATCAACATCTAAAACTCAGGATATTCCTGTAAATTTAAGAGAATTTATTTCTGATTCCATTCAGAAGGCTTTGTCTGCCATTCCGGCTTCTAATAAACGTAAAAGGTCTTTTAAAACTTCTCATAGAGTTGATGAAATTTCAAATGTCCGACAACATACTGATTTATCTATCTCTGATGAGGATCTATCTGATTCGGAGGATCCTGCCTTAGATATTGACACTGACAAATCCTCTTATTTATTTAAAATGGAGTATATTCGTTCTTTATTAAAAAAAGTGTTGATTACATTAGATATGGGGGAGACTAGTCCTCTTGGTATTAAAACTAGTAAACGTTTAAATTCTGTTTATAAACCTCCTGTAGTTATTCCAGAGGTTTTTCCAGTTCCTGATGCTATTTCAGATATGATTTCTAAGGAATGGAATAGGCCTGGTACTTCTTTTATTCCTTCTTTAAGGTTTTAAAAATTGTATCCTTTGCCAGCAGTTAGATTAGAGTTTTGGGAAAAGATCCCCAAAGTTGGGGCTATATCTCTACTCTTGCTACTATTCCTACGGAAGATAGTACTTCTTTTAAAGATCCTTTAGATAGGAAACTTGAATCTTATCTAAGGAAGGCTTATTTATGTTCAGGTCATCTTCTTAGGCCTGCCATTTCTTTGTCTCATGTTGCAGCTGCTTCAACTTTTTGGTTGGAAACTTTAGCTCAACAAGTATCGGATCATAATGTGTCTAGCATTGTTAAATTAATTCAACATGCTAATAATTTCATTTGTGATGCCATTTTTTATATCATCAGAATTGATGTTAGATATATATGTCTTTAGCTATTTGAGCTAGAAGAGCTTTATGGCTTAAATCTTGATATGCTGATATGACTTCTAAATCGACATTGCCATCTCTTTCTTTCCAAGGTAATAAATTATTTGGTTCTCAGTTGGATTCAATAATTTCAACTGTCACTGGGGGGAAGGGAGCTTTTTTGCCTCAGGATAAAAAGTTTAAGGGTAAATTTAAAGCTTCTAACCGTTTTCGTTCCTTTCGACTTAATAAAGAACAGAAATCTAATCCTTCCCCTAAGGAATCTGTTTCCAATTGGAAGCCTTCCTCGATTTGGAATAAATCCAAGCCATTTAAGAGATCTAAACCAGCCCCCAAGTCAGCATGAGGGTGCGGCCCTCATTCCAGCTCAGCTGGTAGGGGGCAGATTAAAATTTTTCAAAGATGTTTGGATCAATTCAGTCCAAAATCATTGGATTCAGAGCATTGTCTCTCAGGGGTACAGAATAGGTTTCAGAGTAAGACCACCTGTGAGAAGGTTTTTTCTCTAACGCATTCCAGTGAACCCAGAGAAAGCCCAGGCTTTCCTGAAGTGTGTTTCAGACCTGGAGTTATCAGGGGTAATCATGCCGGTTCTGTTTCAGGAACAGGGTCTGGGGTTTTATTTAAATCTATTCATTGTCGCAAAGAAAGAAAATTCATTCAGACCAGTTCTGGATCTAAAGATCTTGAATCGTTATGCAAGAGTACCAACATTCAAAATGGTGACTTAAAGGACTATTCTGCCTTTTATTCAGCAAGGGCATTATATGTCCACAATAGACTTACAGGATGCATATCTTCATATTCCGATTCATCCAGATCATTATCAGTTCCTGAGATTCTCTTTTCAAGACAAGCATTACCAATTTGTTGCTCTGTAATCAGAGAGCGGGGTATTGCGGTGTTTCCTTATTTGGACGATATCTTGGTACTAGCTCAGTCTTTACGTTCTGCAGAATCTCACACAAATCAACTAATGTTGTTTCTTCAAAGACATGGTTGGAGGATCAATTTACCAAAAATTTCTTTGATTCCTCAGTCAAGGGTAACCTTTTTATGTTTTCCATGACTTTGTCTCTGACAGACAAGAGACGTTTAAAATTGGTTTCAGCCTGTCGGAACCTTCAGTCTCAGTCATTCCCTTCAGTAGCTATGTGCATGGAAGTTTTAGGTCTCATGACTGCAGCATCGGACGCAATCCCTTTTGCTCGTTTTCATATGAGATCTCTCCAGCTTTGTATGCTGAATCAATGGTGCAGGGATTATACAAGGATATCACAATTAATATTCTTAAATCCCAATACTCGACTTTCTCTGACTTGGTGGTTAGATCACCATTGTATAATTCTAGGGGTCTCTTTTGTTCGTCCAACCTGGACTGTGATCACAACAGATGCGAGTCTTTCAGGTTGCGGAGCTGTTTGGGGATCTCTGACAGCACAAGGGGTTTGGAAATCTCAAGAGGCGAGATTACCAATCAGTATTTTGGAACTCCGTGCGATTCTCAGAGCTCTTCAGTTTTGGCCTCTCTTGAAGAGAGAACCGTTCATTTGTTTCCAGACAGACAATGTCACAACTGTGGTGTATGTCAATCATCAGGGTAGGACTCACAGTCCTCAGGCTATGAAAGAAGTATCTCGAATACTTGTTTGGGCGGAATCCAGCTCCTATCTAATTTCTGCTGTCCATATCCCAGGTATAGACAATTGGCAAGCGGATTATCTCAGTCATCAAACTTTACATCCGGGAGAGTGGTCTCTTCACCCAGATGTGTTTTCTCAAATTGTTCAGATGTGGGGGCTTCCAGAAATAGATCTGATGGCATCTCATCTAAACAAGAAACTTCCCAGGTACCCTTCCAGGTCCAGGGATCTTCAGGCGGAAGCAGTGGATGCATTGACACTTCCTTGGGGTTATCAACCTGCTTATATTTTTCCGCCTCTAGTTCTTCTTCCAAGAGTGATCTCCAAAATCATCATGGAGCAATCGTTTGTGCTGCTGGTGGCTCCAGCATGGTCTCACAGGTTTTGGTATGGGGATCTTGTTCGGATGTCCAGTTGCCAACCTTGGCCTCTTCCATTAAGGCCAGACCTTCTATCTCAAGGTCCGTTTTTCCATCAGGTTCTCATATCATTAAATTTGAAGGTATGGAAATTGAACGCCTAGTGCTTAGTCATAGAGTTTCTCTGACTCAGTGTTTAATACTATGTTACAGGCTCGTAAATCTGTTTCTAGAAAGATTTATTATCGAGTTTGGAAGACCTACATTTCATGGTGTTCTTCTCATAAATTTTCTTGGCATTCTTTTAGACTTCCTAGAATTTTACAGTTTCTTCAGGATGGTTTGGATAAAGGTTTGTCTGCAAGTTCCTTGAAAGGACAAATCTCTGCTCTTTCTGTTTTATTCCACAGAAAAATTGCTAAACTCCCTGATATTCATTGTTTTGTACAGGCTTTGGTTCGTATCAAGCCTGTCATTAAATCAATCTCTCCTCCTTGGAGTCTTAATTTGGTTTTGAAGGCTTTACAGGCTCCTCCGTTTGAGCCTATGCATTCTTTGGACATTAAATTGCTTTCTTGGAAAGTGTTGTTCCTTTTGGCCATTTCTTCTGCTAGAACAGTTTCTGAATTATCTGCTCTTTCTTGTGAATCTATTATGTTGAAGCTACGTTTTCAGGAAGACTTCTAGTCTATTTGTTATCTTTTCTGGTTCCAGGAAAGGTCAGAAGGCTTCTGCCGTTTCTTTGGCATCTTGGTTAAAGCTTTTGATTCATCAAGATTATTTGGAGTCGGGTAAAACCCCGCCTCAGAGAATTACAGCTCATTATACTAGGTCAGTTTCCACTTCCTGGACTTTTAAGAATAAAGCTTCAGTTGATCAGATTTGCAAAGCAGCAACTTGGTCTTCTTTGCATATTTTTACTAAATTCTACCATTTTGATGTTTTTGCTTTTTTGGAAGTAGTTTTTGGTAGAAAAGTTCTTCAGGCAGCTGTTTCAGTTTGATTTTTCTGCTTATGATTTAAGTTTTTTTCTTTTCAGTTATGAGATTAAATTTATGATTTGGGTTGTGGATTAATTTTTGTCAGCGGAATTGGCTGTCTTTATTTTTTATCCCTCCCTCTCTAGTGACTCTTGCGTGGAGTTCCACATCTTGGGTATTGCTATCCCATACGTCACTAGCTCATGGACTTTTGCCAATTACATGAAAGAAAACATAATTTATGTAAGAATTTACCTGATAAATTCATTTCTTTCATATTGGCAAGAGTCCATGAGACCCACCCTTTTTATGGTGGTTTTGATTTTTTTGTATAAAGCACAATTATTCCAATTCCTTTGTTTATGCTTTTTACTCCTTTCTTTATCACCCCACTTCTTGGCTATTCGTTAAACTGAATTGTGGGTGTGGTGAGGGGTGTGTTTGTGGGCATTTTGAGGTTTGGGAAGCTTTGCCCCTCCCAGTAGTGCATTCCATTGCCTGGAGCTTATTTTAGTGTTTAGTTGCTTTGCAGAAGTTATACACAAAATACATAGTGCAATACAAAATTCAATAGTCTATTTAGAGCAATTTCTTTTTGTATTTTATGCTCATTGAAGACTCACTCTACACAAGAAAACGGTAGCCAAAAATATAATTGAGTATGGAATATATATACATCCTATTAACTTGGTTGAACTATAATTTGCAAAAGTGTGCCCAGTTACATCCAGTCAATGTAATTACAAATATGCTAATTTGGTATTCCATGCATGAATCATTAAGAATATAAAGGTAATCTCTTCTTATAAATGATAAATTAATGATCCTCTATTAAACCCAAATTAGACAGTATTGCCTTCAAACATGCGCACACACACAGCAACACATACTACACAGCATACACTTATACGTGCTGACACATATACTACACAGCAAACACACACAACATAAAGACACTACACAGCATTCACATATATGCAGATACACAACATACACATACATGCAGACACACAACACATACATACAGACACACACCACATACACAGCATACACATACTTGCAGACACACTATATACACATGCGTACAGACGCACACCACAACATACACAATCAAACATACAAACCGACACACACCACATGACCCTTCAAAACTAAAACTTTCATATATAGGATTAATTAATATGCTAATTAACATAGCTGCATAGTCTAAAAATATTAATTTTAAAAGAAAATATGTATAATATTTGAAACATATTTGATTGCTGTATCATATTTAGTAATCATATTTAAAATTTAGTAATATGTTAGTGCTCTAAACTATTTGCTTAGCCAGACAGTAGCTGGCTACAATGTTGACTGGAGTAATAGATTGGGGTTACATACATGCTATTATCTCTGCAACATCTAAAATGTGCTGCTCTCATATAGTCTCTCTACTGCAGCAGCTGAGCCAGCGGCCCACCGGGATTTTTCCCGGTATCCCAGCTGCCCAATCCGGCCCTGATCTTTATTAGACAGTATACACCACCATATATACATTTAGTCTAGGTTTGACTTATTGTGTACTGTATTGAGAGAGATCTGTATTTTTAAAGCCTTATTATGGACAATAGTTTTTTTTTTATTTATTCAGGTTTTTTAATAAGATTTAATTTATATTTTCATCTCTATGTAAGCACGCTCCTAGCTGTGGTAATTCTCTTTAGTGCAGCCCCGCTCTGATGCACAGTTTGTGTTTTCCCATAGGGTGCTACTGAATCCTGCTCCCGACTCTGAGTAGCGCTCCTAACGTTCTCTTTATATGCAAGGGAAATTTGTTGCAGTACTGCATTTAAAATGTTTGCCACTCTATTTATCCGTCCTTTCTTGTGAGCGTGCTATTTTTGAGATAGTGTTCAGTTTGTACCGATCATATCTCCTGCACTTATTGCTGTTACATCTAACTACAAGCTGGTAAGATTGCCATAAGTTCCAAGTGCAATTGTGATTATGATTATTTGCCAGTTTTCTGTATTCAGATTTGTTACTAGTCCATTCGCTGTTAGGTTTTATAGTTTTCAGCATCTTTTTAATACTTCTTTTCTCAGAGTTTTCTGAAAAGATCCCTGAATATTTGTATTCTTTTTACATTCCGAATATTTACTGTGATGTATTTATTATATTTATTTGTCAATTATTTTTCAACTATGGGGCATGCTGGAACTGTCCCCAATAATATAAATGTAAATCCTTTAGAAGAGAAGTTTTTTTTTTTTCTTTTTAAATGTGTATTTGCTAACCTAGTTGCTCTTGTAAACCCAGCACAAATTAGAATTTTTTGTATGGATCATATGTTCCATGCCAATCAATCAAATCTAAAGGAAGCTGTCCTCCCTCTGTTTGTACTGCACAGGAGAATTCTTTAAATCTTGATCGAGGATTTAAACTTTTTGTGCGCCTATCTGGGGCGCGATCCGATATAGATCGTAGTTTGCGGCTCAAGCGAGGGAACCCCTGCCACCCGTAGTTTCAGCTCGCAACTCGAGCTATCCCATATACGGCGCCGTCAGAGGCTAAAGTGCCGTAAGTCGGATAAACCAGCGATGTCCAGAAATCTGCGTAAGTACCAATTTCTGGAGTCACCAGTGACTTACGGCACTTTAGAAACTGCCGGCGCCTACAAAACCTAACTGTTATAAAATCACCCGTGCTGTCTAACACGCCTCCCAAACATAGCCGACATGTCTAACCCTCTATCCGCTATCCCCCCTCACTATCCTAACAATAAAAAATGTATTAACCCCTAAACCGCCGCTCCCAGACCCCGCCGCCACCTAATAAAGTTAACCCCTAAACCGCCGCTCCCGGACCCCGCCGCCACCTACATTATCTATATTACCCCCTAATGTGAGCTCCTACCCCGCCGCCACCTACATTAACTACCCCCTAATGTGAGCTCCTTACACCTCCGCCATCTATATTACCTACCCCCTAATGTGAGCCCCTTACACCACCGCCATCTACATTACCTACCCCCTAATGTGAGCCCCTTACACCGCCGCCATCTACATTACCTACCCCCTAATGTGAGCCCCTTACACCGCCGCCAGCTACATTACCTACCCCCTAATGTGAGCCCCTTACACCGCCGCCATCTATATTACCTACGCCCTAATGTGAGCCCCTTACACCGCTGCCATCTACATTACCTACCCCCTAATGTGAGCCCCTTACACCGCTGTCAGCTACATTACCTACCCCCTAATGTGAGCCTCTTACACCGCCGCCATCTATATTACCTACCCCCTAATGTGAGCCCCTTACACCGCCTCCATCTACATTACCTACCCCCTAATGTGAGCCCCTTACACCGCCGCCATCTATATTACCTACCCCCTAATGTGAGCTCCTACCCCGCCGCCAGCTATATTAAAATTATTAACCCCTAATTTAATCCCCCTACACCACCGCCAGCTATATTAATTACATTAACCCCTAATTTAATCCCCCTATACCACCGCCAGCTATATTAATTACATTAAGCCCTAATTTAATCCCCCTACACCGCCGCCAGCTATATTAACTATATTAACCCTAATTATATTAGGGTTAATATAGTTAATATAGTTATTATATTATATTTATATTAACCCTAATTATATTAGGGTTAATATCGTTATTATATTATATATATATTAAGTATAATAACCTTATCTAACTCTAACATCCCTAACTAAATTCTTATTAAAATAAATCTAATTAATATTAATTAAAATATTCCTATTTAAATCTAAATACTTACCTATAAAATAAACCCTAAGATAGCTACAATATAATTAATAATTACATTGTAGCTATTTTAGGGTTTATATTTATTTTACAGGTAACTTGGTATTTATTTTAACTAGGTACAATAGCTATTAAATAGTTAATAACTATTTAATAGCTACCTAGTTAAAATAATTACCCATTTACCTGTAAAATAAATCCTAACCTAAGTTACAAATACACCTACACTATCAATAAATTAAATAAACTACAAATATCTAAACTAAAATACTATAAAATAAACTAAACTAAATTACAAAAAAAAACCACACTGAATTACAAAAAATAAAAAAAGATTACAAGATTGTTAAGCTAATTACACCTATTCTAAGCCCCCTAATAAAATAATAAAGCCCCCCCAAAATAAAAAAAATTCCCTACCCAATTCTAAATTAAAAAAGTTAACAGCTCTATTACCTTTAGCAAAGTATAAGCTGCGCTTCTTTGCACAGAGTAAAGAGTTAATCTGATGGATATTCTAATGTTCAAAACATACAATGTTGATATATAAGGAAAAAGCAAGATTTCCAAATCAGAGCTAAATAGATCTAAGTGAACATTTATTATATATATGTATAGATATTCGAAACACCAAATAACAGTTTTAACACTTATCTGGAATAAGTAAAATACTTCCCAGGTGTGGTTGGTAAATCGGTAGGTGCTGCTCTCGAAAGGACAACCAGGGCTGTGCTCCTGATATAACAATACACTGCAAGGACAAGAGAAGAAAGAGAGCGCAACCCACTCTAAGGGTAAAAATGTTTTAATATAACACGCAATGCAAGAAGTGCTAGTAATGCACGTACCGAATATAAAATCAAACAGGCAAAATCATATCACCACAGTCCGGTTTGTCAGTATCAGCGTGTGTCTCGATGTTTCAGCAGTCCGTGATCACCTTCCTACACTCTCTGGAAAAGTTTCAGGGTCTCACGGTACTAGCAGGACCGTAGCTGAATCAGGCAGTTTCTGACTGTGGTAGATTGAAGTGCGTATACCTCTACGCGTTTCGTCAAGCTCCGGCTTAACTTTCTCAAGAGGATATATTAAATTCCAAAAGTCCGTGGTTTTTAAATGTTCAAGGAAAAGCGCGCCCCTAGCATCTCAACTTCTCATTGGGCTGACGCTTCCCTTTGTGATTGGCTTAATGTGCTGTCTTCTTTACTCACACTGTTCAGCTGCAATTGTGACATTTTTCCAAATATTCAGGAAAGTTTTTCTGTTGTACAGCAGTGACGTGAATGGACTGCTCCTATTGGTCCATTTTATATGGGAGTTGTCTGGACATTAAGCCAATCACAAAGGGAAGCGTCAGCCCAATGAGAAGTTGAGATGCTAGGGCGCGCTTTTCCTTGAACATTTAAAAACCATGGACTTTTGGAATTTAATATATCCTCTTGAGAAAGTTAAGCCGGAGCTTGACGAAACGCGTAGAGGTATACGCACTTCAATCTACCACAGTCAGAAACTGCCTGATTCAGCTACGGTCCTGCTAGTACCGTGAGACCCTGAAACTTTTCCGGAGAGTGTAGGAAGGTGATCACGGACTGCTGAAACATCGAGACACACGCTGATACTGACAAAAGGGACTGTGGTGATATGATTGTGCCTGTTTGATTTTATATTCTGTACGTGCATTACTAGCACTTCTTGCATTGCGTGTTATATTAAAACATTTTTACCCTTAGAGTGGGTTGCGCTCTCTTTCTTCTCTTGTCCTTGCAGCTCTATTACCTTACCAGCCCTTAAAAGGGCCTTTTGCGGGGCATGCCCCAAAGAAATCAGCTCTTTTGCCTGTAAAAAAAAAACACAATACCACCCCCCAACATTACAACCCACCACCCACATACTCCTACTCTAACCCAAACCCCCCCTTAAATAAACCTAACACTACCCCCCTGAAGATCTCCCTACCTTGTCTTCACCCAGCCGGGCAGAACTCTTCATCCGTTCCGGGCGATGTCTTCAATCAATCAGCAGAGAAAAAGTTTTCCATCCGGCGATGTCTTCATCCAAGCGGCAAAGAAGAAGTCTTCCATCGGGCGATGTCTTCAATCAAGCGGCAGAGAAGAGGTCCTCCATTGGGGCGATGTCTTCAATCAAGCGGCATCTTCAATCTTCTTTCTTCGCTCCTCCGACACGGAACATCCATCCGGCATGACGACTTCCCGACGAATGAGGTTCATTTAAATGACGTCATCCAAGATGGCGTCCGTCGAATTTCGATTGGCTGATGGGATTCTATCAGCCAATCGGAATTAAGGTAGAAAAATCTGATTGGCTGTTTGAATCAGCCAATCAGATTCAAGTTCAATCCGATTGGCTGAACCAATCAGATTTTTCAACCTTAATTCCAATTGGCTGATAGAATCCTATCAGCCAATCGGAATTCGACGGACGCCATCTTGGATGACGTCATTTAAAGGAACCTCATTCGTCGGGAAGTCGTCGTGCCGGATGGATGTTCTGCGTCAGAGGAGCGAAAAAAGAAGATTGAAGATGCCACTTGGAAGAAAACTTCGCCCCGATGGAGGACCTCTTCTCTGTCGCTTGATTGAAGACATCGCCGGATGGAAGACTTCTTCTTTGCCGCTTGGATGAAGACATTGCCGGATGGAAGACTTCTTCTCTGTCGCTTGATTGAAGACATCGCCCGGATCGGATGAAGAGTTCTGCCCGACTGGGTGAAGACAAGGTAGGGAGATCTTCAGGGGGGTAGTGTTAGGTTTATTTAAGGGGGGTTTGGGTTAGAGTAGGGGTATGTGGGTGGTGGGTTGTAATGTTGGGGGGTGCTATTGTGGGTTTTTTACAGGCAAAAGAGCTGATTTCTTTGGGGCATGCCCCGCAAAAGGCCCTTTTAAGGGCTGGTAAGGTAATAGAGCTGTTAACTTTTTTAATTTAGAATAGGGTAGGGAAATTTTTGATTTTGGGGGGCTTTATTATTTTATTAGGGGGCTTAGAATAGGTGTAATTAGCTTAAAAATCTTGTAATCTTTTTTTATTTTTTGTAATTTAGTGTTGTTTTTTTGTAGTTTAGTTTATTTTATTGTATTTTAGTTTAGATATTTGTAGTTTATTTAATTTATTGATAGTGTAGGTGTATTTGTAACTTAGGTTAGGATTTATTTTACAGGTAAATTGGTAATTATTTTAACTAGGTAGCTATTAAATAGTTATTAACTATTTAATAGCTATTGTACCTAGTTAAAATAAATACCAAGTTACCTGTAAAATAAATATAAACCCTAAAATAGCTACAATGTAATTATTAATTATATTGTAGCTATCTTAGGGTTTATTTTATAGGTAAGTATTTAGATTTAAATAGGAATATTTTAATTAATAATATTAATATTAATTAGATTTATTTTAATAAGAATTTAGTTAGGGATGTTAGAGTTAGATAGGGTTATTATACTTAATATATATATATATATATATATATATATATATAATATAATAACGATATTAACTATATTAACCCTAATATAATTAGGGTTAATATAGTTTATATATATAATATAATAACTATATTAACCCTAATATAATTAGGGTTAATATAGCTGGCGGCGGTGTAGGGGGATTACATTAGGGGTTAATGTAATTAATATAGCTGGCGGTGGTATAGGGGGATTAAATTAGGGGTTAATGTAATTAATATAGCTGGCGGCGGTGTAGGGGGATTAAATTAGGGGTTAATAATTTTAATATAGCTGGCGGCGGGGTAGGAGCTCACATTAGGGGGTAGGTAATATAGATGGCAGCGGTGTAAGGGGCTCACATTAGGAGGTAGATAATGTAGATGGCGCCGGTGTAAGGGGCTCACATTAGGGGGTAGGTAATGTAGATGGTGGCGGTGTAAGGGGCTCACATTAGGGGGTGGTTAATATAGATGGCGGCGGTGTAAGGGGCTCACATTAGGGGGTATGTAATGTAGCTGGCGACGGTGTAGGGGGATCACATTAGGGGGTTATACTTTTAATGTAGGTGGCAGCGGGGTCCGGGAGCGGCGGTTTAGGGGTTAAATACTTTATTGGGGATCGCGGTTGACAGGTAGATAGACATTGCGCATGCGTTAGGTGTTAGGTTTTATTTGGCAGGTAGTTTAGGGAGTTACGGGGCTCCAATAGACAGCGTAAGGCTTACTACGGCTGATTTTTGTGGCGAGGTGAAAATGGAGTAAGATTTCTCCATTTTTGCCACGTAAGTCCTTACGCTGTATATTGGATACCACACTGTGCGGGTTTGGTATACTTGCCTATGGGCCAAAAAACTACGGCCGAAGGCAGAAATATACGAGCGTAACTTCTAGGTTACGCCGTATATAGGATACCAAACCCGCGCAAATGTTGGAGTTGCCGTCTTCTGCGGGCAACGCTGTATATCGGATCGGGCCCCTGGTTCTGAGATGTTGGTGGCCATGTCATTCCCAAGTGTAAAGTAATCTCAATAAAACATTTTTTTTTACTAGTTCTGAATCTCTAAGGGTCAGATCAAATAAACAGTAATCTTTCAGATTCAAATTCTAACTGCTCAGATCCTTTTTCTGCAGCTGAAGTGCATTTCTGATGATCAGAAGTTGCTGATCAAGATATGGAATCCTCCTTTTTTTAGCGGGAACATCTTTGCAATCTACTAAGAGATGTACTTTAGGAGTAAAAGTCTCAAAGCCTTCTGAGGAAAGACCCATCAAACAAAATAATTTAATTTTCAAACTTCTGTTAAAGTTCCAGATGTTTTTCTTGTTCCAGTGGCGATACTAAGATAACTACCAAAGAGTGGTCTAAGCCTGATCTTCCTTTTAATACATCTTCAGTGTTTAAAAAGAGGTTTCCCTAAGCAACTTCTAGTATAGAGCTTTCGGAGACTGTTCCAAAGGTAGATGATGCAATTTCTACTTTATCTACGGTCGCTTCTATTCCTTCAGAGGATAGTACGTCTTTTAAGGACCCTATGGATAGACTAAAATCTTTTTTCTAAATCGCATTTCTACAAGCTGGTTTTATATTTAATCCAGCTATTAGTATAATTTGTGTTGAAGTGGTTTCTACTCTTGGGTGTAACAATCTTTCTGATTAGATTTCAAAAGGTTCTTTAGAGGAAAATTTTCAAAGCTGTTTGAAACTTCTAAGATCAACAAATTATTTTATCTGTGCTGCTATTATGGACATAATTATTTAATGTCAAAAATATGGCCTTATCTATTTTGACCAGAAGAGCTTTACAGCTCAAAAAATAGTCAAATGACTTGGTTTAAAAGTATAGGCTTTTTGTTGGAACTGGTCTAGACACCATAATCTCTACTGTGAACTGAGGTAAAGGAGCTTTTCTCTTTCTGGACAGGATTCCTAAGGGAAAGATCAGAGCTACTATTCTCTTTTGTTCATTTGTCAATCTTGGAACCAAAGGTGGTGGTCCTCTTTACAGAAACAGGATTCTTTCGTCTTTCTGTATGTCCATTCAGATTTAAAATAAGGCCAAATATTCAAATGTCTTCTCCCTTGAAGTTGTGGCCCCATATCCAGATTCTTTTCTGGTGGGGGGCAGATCATTCCCTTTTTGGAAAGCCTGGTCTAAATCTGTTGCCTAGATCCTTGAGTAGTAATCATAGTTTCTCAGGGATACTAAATGTTTTTTTTTTTTTTAATCAAGGCCTCCAAGATGGAGGGTTCTTTCGCATATGACTTGAAGAAAAAACAGCAGCACTTCTGTGCAAATGAACACACTGTTCTTTATTATAGTGATAAGTTCAAAAACACTGAGCCCTTAATCATGAGTGTTCTTTTGTCCCATATTCCAAGGATCCTCTAAAGGCTCAACAATTTTTCAAATGAGTTCAAGATTTAGTGCTTATGGGTGTGATAGTCCCAGTTCCGATGTAAACCCATTCTTGGAAAACTAAATCACACTATCGCCAATGCGATCACGTGATTTTAAGGCCGGGATCGTATCATGGGGGACTGCCTACAATGCTACGCACGCCCACACAGTCTGATTTTTAAATAAAAGGGAGAGGGTGCAGGACACCAAAAAGGGTAGGACGTCCCATGTCATTCTAACGGCATTAAAGCCCAGCACTGTTTGGGCAGCATGAAACATTCTAACGGCGTTAAGTGGTTAAGGCAACACATTGTTATGGGTAAAATGGGACTTATCAAGTCTATTCAATATAAAAAAAAATATTCTTAAGCGTCTGATGATTAAGTTAGAACCTGGTAACTTTAAGAAATATCAGAATAAAAAAATAATTTACAGAGGAGTATGTTTTCAGAATGTTTTAAAAATGTAATGGACCAGATTAAATATAAGGTAAAGATAAAATAAATTCAAACAATTAAGTGGTGGCAATAACAAATAGAGCAGAACTTTATTAGGAACATTTGGCATGTAAGAAGCTTGGATAGAACTATACAAATTGCAGATAATTGATGAAAATACTAAAAAAAATTGTTTCATTATTGCAAATGTAAACCTACACAAAAAGGTTAAACACACAGTTTAAATGGCCTTTAAAGTATTTTGTTCCAGTCACATTTGGCAACAAACATCCTCTCAAAATATCTCTCAGCATGGTTTATGTGAACTAAAGCCCTCAAGATGGTGGAGAGTTACATAAAGGGAAAGTGAAGATGTCTCAAAGACTTCTGGAAGGTTTCTACCTTCCTGAAGTGTCACAAGTTGTTTACCTACCATTGATAATGTGTACAATTGATTTATAATTCTGGGATTAATAATTTAAGAGGGTGTCAACAAAAGCAAATTGTAATTTAATGTAAATTCAAATGGCAATAAATGTAAATGGTTTTACTTGTATTTATTAGTTTTGATTTATGAAGGATGCAATTTTATTTTTGTTTGTTTTTAGTGCCAGAAAACACAATAAAATCTGTAAAGAGTCAAACTATAGCAACCAACCCTCTGCAGCCAACCACCAGTACCTTAATCAAGAATAGTGTGTCAAAGGAAAACCCAGAGAAGGATAAAGCAATTAAACGCAAGATAAAGATCTTGAACGGTGCTCCACAAGGTAATTGCTAGAGTACTTTATAGAAACTAAACGTTTACACTTATATCATCAATATTTAAACAACTAATATAATTGAAAAATACAGCTACATATTATTCTAAGTCTAATCTTTGCTTTGAATAAATCATTATGTCTAGCATGTATTTACTGTTGAACTTTCTTTTAAATAGTATTTTTGCTTATATATGTATTACATTTTTTGCAGCTAAAGTTCTTAAAATTGACAGTAAACTTTATTTTCTTTTATGAACTGCTTGATACTATAGTATTGCTTATTCTCTACACAGCTCATTATTTTTCTACTATCCCTTACCTGCTGTAGTACATGTATACAGCTGCCTACTCACCTTCCGGGGACTACTTGCTGTGGCAGTACCAGCTGTGCACAGTATGTTGTGTACACCATAGAAAGCAGCAGTTTTCTGTCTTAAGCAGAAATAAAATTAGTTTAGTCAACTAAAACAACTTGTAATGGAGTAGTGTAAGTAATGTAAGTTTTAGCTGCCCTCACTGCCAAGTTTGCCAAGGTAAACCCAGGCTGTGCAGGAATTCTATTCAACCACAGAGTTTGTCTATTAGGGCAAGGAGGCAGCTTCTGCTTCATTTTTGTGTCACTACATTTTATTTCTTAGCAACAACATTTGTAATGTGTGTGTGTGTATATATATATATATATATATATATATATATATATATATATATATATATATATATATATATATATACACACGAGAAGAAAGGGAGTTGGTAGTTGCACCAAAAAGAGAGAAGAGACGTTTTGGAGTTAAATGCCTAATGAAAAAAGTCTAATGAATGCTGCTATTAGTGGTGTCTCACCCCTCCTTGGTGAGACTAGATGGGGTAATGGTTAAAAGGGTTTGTTCTAATAGCGCTTGCAGAAGACGTTCCTCATGTGCATGTGTTAGAAAGGATACAGAGAAATGCAAATATGCCAAATGAGTAAATGATCAAGCAGATGAAAATAAGTGCCTATAAATGCTCACCTGTTAAATCACAGGGTCCTGTAGTCAGCGTCGTATGACCTATATTGATACTTCTGATCACAAATAGATGACAAAGTGTACACCAATATGGATAAAAGGCAGTAAAAAAATATATATACAATATATTAATATATATATTTTAAGAGAATAGTAGGTGGTCTTGACCGGGAGACTGCAAAGAGTATTTGTAGGACTTTCCCACTCTTACCACTCTGTATGATCGTGACGTCACTTCCGGAATTCCAATAACCCATCTATTACACATTAATATATTCATTATTGTCTATATTTACTTTTTACCACGTTTGTTCTCATACACACATATATTTATATATATTTTTTAAGCCGATTTTTAACCATTGATTGTAACTATATATTTATATTCCCACATTTTTTATATATTTTTTAATATCAAACTTAACAAATTTTCTCTTTTAATCTTTTTTTGCATTTTTTCTTTGTTTTTTGTTTTTTTACCCATCAAACAAATAAAATAATATATTTTTTATTCTTTATAAAATATATATATATATATATATTTCTCCAACATAGGTGTGTCCGGTCCACGGCGTCATCCTTACTTGTGGGATATTCTCTTCCCCAACAGGAAATGGCAAAGAGCCCAGCAAAGCTGGTCACATGATCCCTCCTAGGCTCCGCCTACCCCAGTCATTCTCTTTGCCGTTGCACAGGCAACATCTCCACGGAGATGGCTAAGAGTTTTTTTGGTGTTTAAATGTAGTTATATTCTTCAATCAAGAGTTTGTTATTTTAAAATAGTGCTGGTATGTACTATTTACTCTGAAACAGAAAAGAGATGAAGATTTCTGTTTGTAAGAGGAAAATGATTTTAGCAACCGTTACTAAAATCGATGGCTGTTTCCACACAGGACTGTTGAGATGAATTAACTTCAGTTGGGGGAAACAGTGAGCAGACTTTTGCTGCTTGAGGTATGACACATTTCTAACAAGACTTGGTAATGCTGGAAGCTGTCATTTTCACTATGGGAACCGGTAAGCCATTTTCTTAGTTTAGTATAAGAATAAAGGGCTTCACAAGGGCTTTAAAGACTGGTAGACATTTTTCTGGGCTAAAACGATTACTTTATAAGTATATTTAATGGATGTTAACTATAAATAGTTCTTTTAATCTTGGGGATGTATTAAAAAAACGGCAGGCACTGTATTGGACACCTTTTTCACTGGGGGCCTTTTCTAGTCATAGGCAGAGCCTCATTTTCGCGCCACTAATGCGCAGTTGTTTTTGGAAAGCAAGGCATGCAGATGCATGTGTGAGGAGCTAAGAACCACTGAAAAAGCTTATTGAAGGCGTCATTTGGTATCGTATTCCCCTCTGGGCTTGGTTGGGTCTCAGCAAAGCAGATACCAGGGATTGTATAGGGGTTAAATGTAAAAACGGCTCCGGTTCCGTTATTTTAAGAGTTAAAGCTTTCAAATTTGGTGTGCAATACTTTTAATGCTTTAAGACACTGTGGTGAAATTTTGGTGAATTTTGAACAATTCCTTCATACTTTTTCACATATTCAGTAATAAAGTGTGTTCAGTTTAAAATTTAAAGTGACAGTAACGGTTTTATTTTAAAACATTTTTTGTGCTTTGTTATCAAGTTTATGCCTGTTAACATGTCTGAACCATCAGATAGACGATGTTCTGTATGTTTGGAAGCCAAGGTTCCTCCCCATTTAAATATATGTGATGAATGTGACTTAGTGTCCAGACAAAGTAGGGACAATGATGCCACTGATAATGATGTTGCCCAAAATGATTCCTCAAGCGAGGGGAGTAAGCATGGTACTGCATCATCCCCTTCTGTGTCTACACCAGTCTTGCCCACACAAGAGGCCCCTAGTACATCTAGTGCGCCAATCCTTCTTACTATGCAACAATTAACGGCTGTAATGGATAATTCTATTAAAAACATTTTGTCCAAAATGCCTACTTATCAGAGAAAGCGCGATTGCTCTGTTTTAGATACTGAAGAGCATGAGGACGCTGATGATAATGGTTCTGACGTACCCTCACGCCAATCTGAAGGGGCCAGCAGGGAAGTTTTGTCTGAGGGAGAAATTTCAGATTCAGGAAAAATTTCTCAACAAGCTGAACCTGATGTTATTATTTTTAAATTTAAATTGGAACATCTCCGCGCTCTGCTTAAGGAGGTGTTATCTACTCTGGATGATTGTGACAATTTGGTCATTCCATAAAAATTATGTAAGATGGACAAGTTCCTAGAGGTCCCGGTGCCCCCCGATGCTTTTCCTATACCCAAGCGGGTGGCGGACATTGTAAATAAGGAATGGGAAAGGCCCGGCATACCTTTTGTTCCTCCCCCTATATTTAAAAAGTTATTTCCTATGGTCGACCCCAGAAAGGACTTATGGCAGACAGTCCCCAAGGTCGAGGGGGCGGTTTCTACTCTAAACAAACGCACTACTATCCCTATAGAAGATAGTTGTGCTTTCAAAGATCCTATGGATAAAAAATTAGAGGGTTTGCTTAAAAAGATGTTTGTTCAGCAAGGTTACCTTCTACAACCAATTTCATGCATTGTTCCTGTCACTACAGCAGCGTGTTTCTGGTTCGATGAACTAGAAAAGTCGCTCAATAAAGACTCTTCATATGAGGAGGTTATGGACAGAGTTCAAGCACTAACTCTTTTATCTTAGACGCCACTTTGCAATTAGCTAGATTAGCGGCGAAAAATTCAGGTTTTGCAATTGTGGCGCGCAGAGCGCTTTGGCTAAAGTCTTGGTCAGCGGATGTGTACTCCAAGAACAAGTTGCTTAACATCCCTTTCAAAGGTAAAACGCTATTTGGCCCTGACTTGAAAGAGATTATTTCAGACATCACTGGGGGAAAGGGCCACGCCCTTCCTCAGGATAGGTCTTTTAAGGCTAAAAATAAGCCAAATTTTCGTCCCTTTCGCAGAAACGGACCAGCCTCAAATTCTACACCCTCTAAGCAAGAGGGTAATAGTTCTCAAACCAAACCAGCCTGGAGACCGATGCAAGGCTGGAACAAGGGTAAGCAGGCCAAGAAACCTGCCACTGCTACTAAAACAGCATGAAGTGTTGGCCCCCGATCCGGGACCGGATCTGGTGGGGGGCAGACTCTCTCTCTTTGCTCAGGCTTGGGCAAGAGATGTTCAGGATCCTTGGGCGCTAGAAATAGTTTCTCAAGGTTATCTCCTGGAATTCAAGGAACTACCCCCAAGGGGGAGTTTCCACAGGTCTCAATTGTCTTCAAACCAAATAAAAAGACAGGCATTCTTACATTGTGTAGAAGACCTGTTAACAATGGGAGTGATTCATCCTGTTCCATTAGGAGAACAAGGAATGGGGTTTTACTCCAATCTGTTCATAGTTCCCAAAAAAGAAGGAACATTCAGACCAATTTTAGATCTCAAGATTCTAAACAAATTTCTCAGGGTTCCATCGTTCAAGATGGAAACCATTCGAACAATTCTTCCTACCATCCAGGAAGGTCAATTCATGACCACGGTGGATTTAAAGGATGCGTATCTACATATTCCTATCCACAAGGAACATCATCGGTTCCTAAGGTTCGCCTTTCTGGACAAGCATTACCAGTTTGTGGCACTTCCATTCGGATTAGCCACTGCTCCAAGGATTTTCACAAAGGTACTAGGGTCCCTTCTAGCGGTGCTAAGACCAAGGGGCATTGCAGTAGTACCTTACTTGGACGACATACTGATTCAAGCGTCGTCTCTGTCAAAAGCAAAGGCTCATACGGACATTGTCCTAGCCTTTCTCAGATCTCACGGGTGGAAAGTGAACATAGAAAAAAGTTCTCTGTCCCCGTCAACAAGAGTTCCCTTCTTGGGAACAATAATAGACTCCTTAGAAATGAAGATTTTTCTGACAGAGGCCAGAAAATCAAAACTTCTAAGCTCTTGTCAAGTACTTCATTCTGTTCTTCTTCCTTCCATAGCGCAGTGCATGGAAGTAATAGGTTTGATGGTTGCGGCAATGGACATAGTTCCTTTTGCACGAATTCATCTAAGACCATTACAACTGTGCATGCTCAGACAGTGGAATGGGGATTATACAGACTTGTCTCCGACGATCCAAGTAGATCAAAGAACCAGGGATTCACTCCGTTGGTGGCTGAACCTGGACAACCTGTCACAGGGAATGAGCTTCCGCAGACCAGAGTGGGTCATTGTCACGACCGACGCCAGTCTGGTGGGCTGGGGCGCGGTCTGGGAACCCCTGAAAGCTCAGGGGCTATGGTCCCGGGAAGAATCTCTTCTCCCGATAAACATTCTGGAACTGCGAGCGATATTCAATGCTCTCAAAGCTTGGCCTCAACTAGCAAAGGCCAAATTCATAAGGTTTCAATCAGACAACATGACGACTGTTGCATATATCAACCATCAAGGGGGAACAAGGAGTTCCCTGGCGATGGAGGAAGTAACCAAAATAATTCAATGGGCGGAGAATCACTCCTGCCACTTGTCTGCAATCCACATCCCAGGAGTGGAAAATTGGGAAGCGGATTTTCTGAGTCGTCAGACTTTCCATCCGGGGGAGTGGGAACTCCATCCGGAAATCTTTGCCCAAATAACGCGATTATGGGGCATTCCAGACATGGATCTGATGGCCTCTCGTCAGAACTTCAAGGTTCCTTGTTACGGGTCCAGATCCAGGGATCCCAAGGCGACTCTAGTAGATGCACTAGTAGCACCTTGGACCTTCATTCTAGCTTATGTATTCCCACCGTTTCCTCTCATTCCCAGGCTGGTAGCCAGGATCAATCAGGAGAGGGCTTCGGTGATCTTGATAGCTCCTGCGTGGCTACGCAGGACTTGGTATGCAGACCTGGTGAATATGTCATCGGCTCCACCATGGAAGCTACCTTTGAGACAGGACCTTCTTGTTCAAGGTCCATTCGAACATCCGAATCTGGTTTCCCTCCAACTGACTGCTTGGAGATTGAACGCTTGATTTTATCAAAGCGTGGGTTTTCAGATTCTGTAATAGATACTCTGATTCAGGCTAGAAAGCCTGTAACTAGAAAAATTTACCATAAGATATGGAAAAAATATATCTGTTGGTGTGAATCTAAAGGATTCCCCTGGAACAAGATAAAAATTCCTAAGATTCTATCCTTTCTACAAGAAGGTTTGGAGAAAGGATTATCTGCAAGTTCTCTGAAGGGACAGATCTCTGCGTTATCTGTTTTACTTCACAAAAGGCTGGCAGCTGTGCCAGACGTTCAAGCGTTTGTTCAGGCTCTGGTTAGAATCAAGCCTGTTTACAGACCTTTGACTCCTCCCTGGAGTCTTAATCTAGTTCTTTCAGTTCTTCAAGGGGTTCCGTTTGAACCCTTACATTCCGTAGATATTAAGTTATTATCTTGGAAAGTTTTGTTTTTGGTTGCAATTTCTTCTGCTAGAAGAGTTTCTGAGTTATCTGCTCTGCAGTGTTCTCCGCCCTATCTGGTGTTCCATGCAGATACGGTGGTTTTGCGTACTAAGCCTGGTTTTCTTCCGAAAGTTGTTTCCAACAAGAATATTAACCAGGAGATAGTTGTACCCTCTTTGTGTCCGAATCCAGTTCCAAAGAAGGAACGTTTGTTACACAATTTAGACGTGGTCCGTGCTCTAAAATTCTATTTAGAGGCCAGTAAAGATTTCAGACAAACATCTTCTTTGTTTGTTGTTTATTCTGGTAAAAGGAAAGGTCAAAAGGCAACTTCTACCTCTCTTTCTTTTTGGCTTAAAAGCATTATCCGATTGGCTTATGAGACTGCCGGACGGCAGCCTCCTGAAAGAATCACAGCTCACTCCACTAGGGCTGTGGCTTTCACATGGGCCTTCAAGAACGAGGCTTCTGTTGATCAGATGTGTAAGGCAGCGACTTGGTCTTCACTGCACACTTTTACCAAATTTTACAAATTTGATACTTTTGCTTCTTCTGAGGCTATTTTTGGGAGAAAGGTTTTGCAAGCCGTGGTGCCTTCCATCTAGGTGACCTGATTTGCTCCCTCCCATCATCCGTGTCCTAAAGCTTTGGTATTGGTTCCCACAAGTAAGGATGACGCCGTGGACCGGACACACCTATGTTGGAGAAAACAGAATTTATGCTTACCTGATAAATTACTTTCTCCAACGGTGTGTCCGGTCCACGGCCCGCCCTGGTTTTTTTAATCAGGTCTGATGAATTATTTTCTCTAACTACAGTCACCACGGTATCATATGATTTCTCCTATGCATATTCCTCCTTTACGTCGGTCGAATGACTGGGGTAGGCGGAGCCTAGGAGGGATCATGTCACCAGCTTTGCTGGGCTCTTTGCCATTTCCTGTTGGGGAAGAGAATATCCCACAAGTAAGGATGACGCCGTGGACCGGACACACCGTTGGAGAAAGTAATTTATCAGGTAAGCATAAATTCTGTTATATATATATATATATAATTTTCTTTCTGGACTACAGCTCATATAAACTAGGAATTTCCATACTATCTACCCTCTGTCCAATCATACAGAGTGGTAAGAGTGGGAAAGTCCTACAAATACTCTTTGCAGTCTCCCGGTCAAGACCACCTACTATTCTCTTAAGATATATATTAATATATTGGATATATATTTTTTACTGCCTTTTATCCATATTGGTGTACACCTTGTCATCTATTTGTGATCAGAAGTATCAATATAGGTCATACGACGCTGACTACAGGACCCTGTGATTTAACAGGTGAGCATTTATAGGCACTTATTTTCATCTGCTTGATCATTTACTCATTTGGGATATTTGCATTTCTCTGTATCCTTTCTAACACATGCACGTGAGGAACGTCTTCTGTAAGCGCTATTAGAACAAACCCTTTTCACCATATATATATATATATATATATATATATATATATATATATATATATATATATATATATATATGTATGTATATATATATACTGTATATATATATATATATGTGTGTGTGTATATATATATATATATATATATATATATATATAAAAATAAATGCTAATTAAGTCATTCTTTCTTTCATGCAGGTGGTAAGAGTCCTTCTCTACTGCTAGGAGGCGGCAAAGATTCCCAAACCCCAAGAGCTCTATAAAACCCCTCACACATACCTCAGTTTTTATTTGGCCTCTGTTGTAGGTGGTTGATGAATGAAGATGTGCAGTGTTCGTCAGATAAAGGGATTTTCCTTCTTAGTATGAGGAGAGTCCACGGTATCATACCTTACTGTTGGGAAATACTGAACCTGGCCACCAGGAGGAGGCAAAGACACCCCAGCCAAAGGCTTAAATACTCCCCCCACATAGCCCAGTCATTTCTCTTGTTAAGTGTATCCAGTCCACGGATCATCCATTACTTGTGGTATATTCTCCTTCCCAACAGGAAGTTGCAAGAGGATCACCCACAGCAGAGCTGCTATATAGCTCCTCCCCTCACTGCCATATCCAGTCATTCTCTTGCAACTCTCAACAAAGATGGAGGTAGTAAGAGGAGAGTGGTGTATTATAGTTAGTTTTTTAACTTCAATCAAAAGTTTGTTATTTTTAAATGGTACCGGAGTGTACTATTTTATCTCAGGCAGCATTAGAAGAAGAATCTGCCTGCGGTTTCTATGATCTTAGCAGAAGTAACTAAGATCCACTGCCGTTCTCACATATTCTGAGGAGTAAGGTAACTTCAGAGGGGGAATGGCGTGCAGGTTATCCTGCAATAAGGTATGTGCAGTTAACATATTTCTAGGGATGGAATTTGCTAGAAAAATGCTGCTGATACCGGATTAATGTAAGTTAAGCCTAAATACAGTGATTTAATAGCGACTGGTATCAGGCTTATTACCAGAGATACATACTCTTATAAAAGTGCAATATAAAACGTTTGCTGGCATGTTTAATCGTTTTTATATATGCTTGGTGATAAAACTTATTGGGGCCTAGTTTTTTCCACATGGCTGGCTTGATTTTTGCCTAGAAACAGTTTCCTGAGGCTTTCCACTGTTGTAATATGAGTGGGAGGGGCCTATTTTAGCGTTTTTCTGCACTGCTAAAATTACAGACAGAGACACTCAGCTTCCCTCTGCATGATACAGGACATCTCTGAAGGGCTCAAAAGGCTTCAAAAGTCATGTTTGAGGAGGGTAACAACCACAGTAGACCTGTGGCAGTTGTTGTGACTAGTTTTAAAAACGTTTTTTTCATTTATTATTCCGTTTTTGGTATTAAGGGGTTAATCATCCATTTGCAAGTGGGTGCAATGCTCTGCTAACTTGTTACATACACTGTAAAAATTTCGTTAGTGTAACTGCCTTTTTTCACTGTTATTTCAAATTTTGACAAAATTTGTTTTTCTTAAAGGCACAGTAACGTTTTTTATATTGCTTGTTTAACTTGATGCAAAGTGTTTTCCAAGCTTGCTAGTCTCATTGCTAGTCTGTACAAACATGTCTGACACAGAGGAAACTACTTGTTCATTATGTTTAAAAGCCATGGTGGAGCCCCATAGGAGAATGTGTACTAAATTTATTGATTTCACCTTAAACAGTAAAGATCAGTCTTTATCTATAAAAGAATTGTCACCAGAGGGTTCTGTCGAGGGGGAAGTTATGCCGACTAACTGTCCCCACGTGTCGGACCCTTTGCCTCCCGCTCAAGGGACGCACGCTAATATGGCGCCAAGTACATCAGGGACGCCCATAGCGATTACTTTGCAGTACATGGCTGCGATCATGGATAATACCCTGTCAGCGGTATTAGCCAGATTGCCTGAATTAAGGGGCAAGCACGATAGCTCTGGGGTTAGATGAGATACAGAGCGCGTAGATGCTGTAAGAGCCATGTCTGATACTGCGTCACAATATGCAGAACCTGAGGACAGAGAGCTTCAGTCTGTGGGTGACATCTCTGACTCGGGGAAACCTGATTCAGAGATTTTTAATTTTAAATTTAAGCTTGAGAACCTCCGTGTATTGCTTGGGGAGGTGTTAGCTGCTCTGAATGACTGTGACACAATTGCAGTGCCAGAGAGATTGTGTAGACTGGATAAATACTATGCAGTGCCGGTGTGTACTGATGTTTTTCCAATACCTAAAAGGTTTACAGAAATTATTAGTAAGGAGTGGGATAGACCCGGTGTGCCGTTTTCCCCCCCTCCTATATTTAGAAAAATGTTTCCCATAGACGCCACTACACGGGACTTATGGCAGACGGTCCCTAAGGTGGAGGGAGCAGTTTCTATTTTAGCAAAGCGTACCACTATCCCGGTTGAGGACAGTTGTGCTTTTTCAGATCCAATGGATAAAAAATTAGAGGGTTACCTTAAGAAAATGTTTATTCAACAAGGTTTTATTTTACAGCCCCTTGCATGCATTGCGCCTGTCACTGCTGCGGCGGCATTCTGGTTTGAGGCCCTGGAAGAGGCCATCCACACAGCTCCATTGACTGAAATCATTGACAAGCTTAGAACACTTAAGCTAGCTAACTCATTTGTTTCTGATGCCATTGTTCATTTGACTAAACTAACGGCTAAGAATTCCGGATTCGCCATCCAGGCGCATAGGGCGCTATGGCTTAAATCCTGGTCAGCTGACGTGACTTCAAAGTCTAAATTACTCAACATTCCTTTCAAGGGGCAGACCTTATTCGGGCCTGGTTTGAAAGAAATTATTGCTGACATTACTGGAGGTAAGGGTAATACCCTTCCTCAGGACAGGGCCAAATCAAGGGCCAAACAGTCTAATTTTCGTGCCTTTCGAAATTTCAAGGCAGGTTCAGCATCAACTTCCTCTGCTTCAAAACAAGAGGGAACTTTTGCTCAATCCAAGCAGGCCTGGAAATCTAACCAGTCCTGGAACAAGGGCAAGCAGGCCAGAAAGCCTGCTGCTGCCCCAAAGACAGCATGAAGGAACCGCCCCCTATCCGGCAACGGATCTAGTAGGGGGCAGACTTTCTCTCTTCGCCCAGACGTGGGCAAGAGATGTTCAGGATCCCTGGGCGTTGGAGATCATATCTCAGGGATATCTTCTGGACTTCAAAGCTTCTCCTCCACAGGGGAGATTTCGCCTTTCAAGATTATCTGCAAACCAGATAAAGAAAGAGGCATTCCTATGCTGCGTGCTAGACCTCCTAGTAATGGGAGTGATCCATCCAGTTCCGCGGACGGAACAAGGACAGGGTTTTTATTCAAATCTGTTTGTGGTTCTCAAAAAAGAGGGAACCTTCAGACCAATTTTGGATCTAAAGATCTTAAACAAATTCCTCAGAGTTCCATCATTCAAGATGGAAACTATTCGGACCATCTTACCCATGATCCAAGAGGGTCAGTACATGACCATAGTAGACTTAAAGGATGCCTACCTTCACATTCCGATTCACAAGAATCATCATCGGTTTCTGAGATTTGCCTTTCTAGACAGGCATTACCAATTTGTAGCTCTTCCCTTCGGGTTGGCTACAGCCCCAAGAATTTTTACAAAGGTTCTGGGCTCTCTTCTGGCCGTTCTAAGACCGCGAGGCATAGCGGTAGCTCCTTATCTAGACGACATCCTGATACAGGCGTCAAGCTTTCAAATTGCCAAGTCTCACACAGAGATAGTTCTGGCATTTCTGAGGTCGCATGGGTGGAAAGTGAACGAAGAAAAGAGTTCTCTATCTCCTCTCACAAGGGTTTCCTTCCTAGGGACTCTTATAGATTCTGTAGAAATGTAGATTTACCTGACGGAGTCCAGGTTATCAAAACTTCTAAATGCTTGCCGTGTTCTTCACTCCACTCCGCGCCCTGCGGTGGCTCAGTGCATGGAGGTAATCGGCTTAATGGTAGCGGCAATGGACATAGTGCCATTTGCGTGCCTGCATCTCAGACCGCTGCAATTATGCATGCTCAGTCAGTGGAATGGGGATTACACACATTTGTCCCCTCTACTAAATCTGGATCAGGAAACCAGAGATTCTCTTCTCTGGTGGTTATCTCGGGTCCACCTGTCCAAGGGTATGACCTTTCGCAGACCAGATTGGACGATTGTAACAACAGATGCCAGCCTTCTAGGTTGGGGTGCAGTCTGGAACTCCCTGAAGGCTCAGGGATCGTGGACTCAGGAGGAGAAACTCCTCCCAATAAATATTCTGGAGTTAAGAGCAATATTCAATCCTCTTCTAGCTTGGCCTCAGTTTGCAACCCTGAGGTTCATCAGATTTCAGTCGGGCAACATCACGACTGTGGCTTACATCAACCATCAAGGGGGAACCAGGAGTTCCCTAGTGATGTTAGAAGTCTCCAAGATAATTCGCTGGGCAGAGTCTCACTCTTGCCACCTATCAGCAATCCATATCCCAGGTGTAGAGAACTGGGAGGCGGATTTTCTAAGTCGTCAGACTTTTCATCCGGGGGAGTGGGAACTCCATCCGGAGGTGTTTGCTCAATTGGTTCATCGTTGGGGCAAACCAGAACTGGATCTCATGGCGTCTCGCCAGAACGCCAAGCTTCCTTGTTACGGATCCAGGTCCAGGGACCCAGAAGCGACGCTGATAGATGCTCTAGCAGCTCCTTGGTTCTTCAACCTGGCTTATGTGTTTCCACCGTTACCTCTGCTCCCTCGACTGATTGCCAAAATCAGGCAGGAGAGGGCATTGGTGATTCTGATAGCGCCTGCGTGGCCACGCAGGACCTGGTATGCAGACCTAGTGGACATGTCATCCTTTCCACCATAGACTCTGCCTCTGAGACAAGACATTCTCATACAAGGTCCTGTCAATCATCCGAATCTAATTTCTCTGAGACTGACTGCATGGAGATTGAACACTTGATTCTATCAAAGCGTGGCTTCTCCGAGTCAGTCATTGATACCTTAATACAGGCACGAAAGCCTGTCACCAGGAAAATCTACCACAAGATATGGCGTAAATATCTTCATTGGTGTGAATCCAAGAATTACTCATGGAGTAGGGTTAGGATTCCTAGGATATTGTCCTTCCTCCAAGAGGGTTTGGACAAAGAATTATCAGCTAGTTCTTTAAAGGGACAGATTTCTGCTCTGTCTATTCTTTTACACAAGCGTCTGGCAGAAGTTCCAGACGTTCAGGCATTTTGTCAGGCTTTAGTTAGAATTAAGCCTGTGTTTAAACCTGTTACTCCTCCATGGAGCTTAAACTTGGTTCTTAAAGTTCTTCAAGGGGTTCCGTTTGAACCCCTTCATTCTATTGATATCAAACTTCAATCATGGAAAGTTATTTTTCTGATGGCTATTTCCTCGGCTCGGAGAGTCTCTGAGTTATCTGCCTTACATTGTGATTCTCCTTATCTGATCTTTCATTCAGATAAAGTAGTTCTGCGTACAAAACCTGGGTTTTTACCCAAGGTGGTTTCTAACAAGAATATCAGTCAAGAGATTATTGTTCCATCATTATGTCCTAATCCTTCTTCAAAGAAGGAACGTCTTTTGCATAATCTAGACGTAGTCCGTGCCTTGAAGTTTTACTTACAAGCTACTAAAGATTTTCGTCAAACATCTAACCTGTTTGTTGTTTATTCTGGACAGAGGAGAGGTCAAAAGGCTTCGGCAACCTCTCTTTCTTTTTGGCTTCGGAGTATAATCCGTTTAGCCTATGAGACTGCTGGACAGCAGCCCCCTGAAAGGATTACAGCTCATTCCACTAGAGTTGTGGCTTCCACCTGGGCCTTTAAAAATGAGGCTTCTGTTGAACAGATTTGCAAGGCTGCGACTTTTGCTTCTTCGGAGGCTGTTTTTACAGGCAGTGGTTCCTTCCGTTTAAGTTCCTGCCTTGTCCCTCCCATCATCCGTGTACTTTAGCTTTTGTATTGGTATCCCACAAGTAATGGATGATCCGTGGACTGGATACACTTAATAAGAGAAAACATAATTTATGCTTACCTGATAAATTTATTTCTCTTGTAGTGTATCCAGTCCACGGCCCGCCCTGTCCTTTTAAGGCAGGTCTAAATTTTTATTAAACTACAGTCACCACTGCACCCTATGGTTTCTCCTTTCTCGGCTTGTTTCGGTCGAATGACTGGATATGGCAGTGAGGGGAGGAGCTATATAGCAGCTCTGCTGTGGGTTATCCTCTTGCAACTTCCTGTTGGGAAGGAGAATATCCCACAAGTAATGGATGATCCGTGGACTGGATACACTACAAGAGAAATAAATTTATCAGGTAAGCATAAATTATGTTTTTTTGCCTTTCTTTACAGGAGGTTGGCAGAGAAGTGTCAGAAGATTTTAGAGTAGTTCCTCAGGAGGGATATATGCCTTTTGTTATGGAACTGGAGTTTTAAATAGTCTTGTCAGCCTCTCAGTGAGAGCATTGACGAAAGTTAGAGTCTGGAGATGCAGGGAGAGTCTTTCTGCGAACACATCCAGACTGCTTTCTAACAGCTCCTTAAAGTGAAAGTCAATCCTAGTGTTTTACAAACGCTAGGATTGACTATTGAAACAAATAAAGGGGACTTTCATTCATGTAGAAAGCTCCTTTATTTGTTTCAATTGATCGTCCGTTTTTAGCTGCTACAGCAGCCAACAGCTAAAAAAAATTTGTTGCTAAGAGGTGACATTTTCACCTCTTAGCCAATAGCCTTGCGGTAAATCCGGCTTGTCGCCCATGGGAACCGTATTTACTGCACAGCTATTGGCTAAGAGGTGAAAACGTCACCTCTTAGCCAAAAAAACTGTTTAGACGTGAACTGCTGTACCAGGTAAAAACGGCAATCGATTGAAACAAATAAAGGAGCTTTCTACATGAAGTATCTTATACTTCATGAGTGAAAGTCCCCTTTATTTGTTTCAATAGTCAATCCTAGCGTTTGTACAACGCTAGGATTGACTTTCACTTTAAGCAACCAGTGTTGACGAGTTTCACTGATTTCTTCACTCAAGTCCATGTCAGGAGCGATGCTACAAGACTGTCAAACTTGAGAGACTGTGTTTCTATTCCACGGCATAGTTCCGGTAAGATTGTTTCATTTTATATACATATGATAACGCAAGAAGACAGGGTCACAGTGTGGCTCCTTTTATCTGTATGGAATCAAGGGTTAATATCTCCGGATGGGGGTTATTGAACAGTCGGGATTAATCACATAAGTTTATTTGATTATGCTGCGACGTGTGAGATGAGGCTCAGACAGATGTTGGAACGTACAGGGTTTTCACTTTCATTTTGGGAGCCGCGCAGCCTGAAAGGCTTGGCACGCTTTTTTGCTAGTATAGCAGGGGCGGTCCTGCATTGCGCACCATGTGGTCACACTTATTTCCTGACCGTGCGGTTTACCAGAGAAGAAGCAGTTTCTCTGTATGGCCTGGGTCATAGGAGGTGGTGAGTGCCCCAGCCATTGTGGGGTATAAAGGTGCCGTTTTTTTTTCTTAGTAATCAATAGTCTGCTTTGTTAGCACAAGCTATGGAGGATTCTGATGCGTTAGAGGGTACTCCCTCTTTACCTAAGTCACGGTATACCCGCCTGCTCAATTATTTTCCACATGCCTCGATAAAGTAATCATGTCGAAGAAAGTAAATATGTTTGATACCACTGAGCCGTCCACCTCTGAGGAGTCTCCATCCCGTGAGGTGCGCACCCTACAGTTATCTCCTAATACACATGCAGCTTCCTGTAGCTCTCCTAATCCTCCATCTGGAGGGGCCCTTTTACTGCCAGACTTTACTGAGCAAGCGAAAGGTCAAATATTGCTATCATTCCCAGGGGTCATCCACTAGCTTATTGGATTTATCTGATACAAGATTATCCGATGATGAAGGTGCCTCTGATACTTCAGAGGGTTCTCTTTCTGGGAATCTGCTGCCTCTAAGCCTACAGCTGCGGAGGAACCAGACTTTAGATTTGGGATTGAGCATTTACGCTTTCTGCTGAAGGAAGTTTTGGCTACATTAGAGGTTCCAGAGCCCAAATTGCCTGAGGAACCTTTGATTCCTAAATTAGATAAGGTCTGCAAGGACAGGGTTGTACCACAAACTTTCCCGGTTCCCGTAAAGATGGCATACATTATTAAGAATGAATGGGAAAGAATTGGTTCTTCATTTTCCCCTTCTTCCTTTAAAAAGTTGTCCCCGGTCCCGAACTCTCAATTGGAGTTGTGGGGTTCCATCCCCAAGGTGGATGGCGCTATCTCCATGCTTGCTAAACACACTTCTATCCCGCTTGAGGATATTTTGTCATTTAAAGAGCCCATAGATAAGAAGATTAAAACTCTGTTAAGAAATATGTTTTAACATACAGGATATTTGTTTCAACCGGCAGCGGCTGTTGCTGGAGCAGCTACCTACTGGTGCAACTCCTTATTTGAATTGATCGAGGTGGAGGGTCCCCTCAACGTGATCCAGGAAAGAATTAAGGGTGGCTAATTCTTTTATTTGTAATGCAAATTATTCGCCTGAATGCCAAGGCTTCAGGTTTTTTCTGTTCAAGCCCGTAGGACACTCTGACTGAAGTCCTGGTCTGCGGACATGACATCTAAGTCAAGACCTCTTTCCCTCCCATTTAAGAGAGAGATTCTATTTGGTCCAGGCCTGGACTCGATTATCTCCATGGTTACTGGAGGCAAAGGTGCCTTTTTACCGCAGGATAAGACGAACAAGCCTAAGGGACAAGATCCTAATTTTCGTTCCTTTCTATCAGATAAATCCCAACGTCAGCAGTCCTCCACAAAACCAGAGCAATCCAAAGGGACTTGGAAGCCGGCTCAGTCCTGTAATAAATCCAAGCAGAGCAAGAAGCCCACCGAGACAAAGTCGGCATGAAGGGGCGGCCTCCAAATCCAACTCTGGATCTTGTAGGGGGCAGGATGTCGCTCTTTTCAGACGCTTGGTTTGGGGACGTGCAAGACCCGTGGGTCCTGGAGGTCATTGCTCAGGGGTACAAGATATCTTTCAAGTCTCATCCACCCTCTTCTCAAACCTGTCTTCAAGGCTAGAAAAGGGAGAAGCCTTTCTGGGGTGAGTGAGGGATGTCTCCTCCCTAGGAGTCATTGTCCCGGTACCTCTTCCAGAAAGAGGTCTGGGGTACTATTCAACCTTTTTGTGGTCCCAAAGAAGGAGGGAACTTTCCACCAGATTCTGCACCTAAAGTGCTTAAACAAATTTCTATCTGTCCCCTCATTCAAGATGGAAGAGGATAAAGTCCATCCTTCCCTTAGTTCAGGAAGGACAGTTCATGACCACTATAGATCCGAAGGATGCTTACCTTCACGTTCCAATACACAAGAATCACTTCAAGTTCCTAACCTTTGTGTTCCTGGACCAGCACTTCCAGTTTATTGCACTACCGTTTGGTCTAGCTACTGCTCCAAGAGTTTTTACGAAGGTTCTAGGGGCTCTGCTTGCAGTGGTCAAAACCAGAGGTATAGCAGTAGTGCCATACTTGGACAATATTATGGTTCAAGCACCATCCTGTCATCTGGCAGAAGACCATTCAATATCTCTTTTGTTTCTTCTTCGATCTCATGTGTGGAAGATAAACTTAGAAAAGAGTTCTCTTATTCCCAGTACCAGGGTGGAATTTCTGGGTACTATAATAGACTCCATATTTATGAGGATATTCCTTACAGACCAGAGACATTACAAGCTAACTTCCACTTGTCTTGCCCTCCAGACCTACTTAAGGCCCTCTGTGGCTCGGTGTATGGAGGTGATTGGTCTCATAGTGTTAAGCATGGACATCATTCCCTTTGCCAGATTCCATCTCCGACCACTTCAGCTGTGCATGCTGAGACAGTGGAACGGCGATCATTTGGATCTGTCTCAACAGATTTCTCTGGACAACCGGTCAAGAGGATCGCTCTTCTGGTGGCTCTGTCTATCAGGATGGGGAGCTGTTTGGGGTGTCAGGAGGGCACAGGGCCTGTGGACTCGAGAGGAATCCCTTCTCCCGATCAACATTTTGGAGCTTCAAGTGATCTTCAGTGCTCTGAAGGCTTGGCCTCTTCTGGGTTTGCCCCAGTTTATTAGTTTTTAATCAGACAACATAACCTATATGGCTTACATCAACCATCAGGGGGGAACGAGGAGCTCCATAGCAATGAGGGAAGTATCTCGGATTCTGGAATGGGCGCAGGCCCACAACTTCTCACTGTCAGCAATCCACATTCCGGGTGTGGACAACTGGGAAGCGGATTTCCTCAGCAGACAATCCTTTCATCCGGGGGAATGGTCTCTCCATCCTGAGGTGTTTTGCAAGATGTGCAACAGGTGGGGGACGCCGGAGATAGATCTCATGGCATCCCGGCTCAATTCCAAGCTACCCAGATATGGGTCCCGGTCCAGGGATCCTCATGCGTACCTAATAGATGCATTAGCGGTGCCATGGAGGTTTAATCTAATTTACATGTTTCCGCCGTTACCACTTCTTCCCTGTGTAGTGGCCCACATCAAGCAATAGCAGGCATCAGTAATACTGATTTCTCCATCGTTGCCGTGAAGGATGTGGTTCGCGGACCTGGTGGGGATGTCTTCATCTCCTCTGTGGAAGTTACCTTGTTGCAGGGATCTGCTGGAACAGGGTCCTTTTGTTCATCAAAATGTAAATTCTCTGAGGCTGACTGCGTGGAGAATGAACACTTAGTCTTAGCCAAGAGAGGTTTCTCTGAGAGGGTTATTGACACTCTCATTCAGGGTTGTAAGCCTGTTACTCGCCGCATCTATCATAAGGTGTGGAGAACTTACTTATTCTGGTGTGAAGAGCGTGGTTTAGCCTGGCATAAGGTTAAGGCTGCCAGGATTCTTTCCTTTCTCCAGGAGGTTCTGGAGAAGGGCCTTTCTGCCAGTTCCCTGAGGGGACAGATTTCAGCCCTTTCTGTTTTGCTGCACAAGAAGCTCGCAGAGCTCCCTGACAATGCAATCTTTTGTTAAGGCTCTGATTAGGATCAGACCTGTGTTTAGATCTAACGCTCCACCTTGGAGTTTGAACCTTGTTAAGTTTTTTACAACGGGCTCCGTGTGAGCCTATGCATTCGGTAGACATCACATTGTTGTCCTGGAAGGTTCTTTTTCTTTTGGCTATTGCGTCGGCATGCAGAGTTTCTGAAATGGCTGCCTTGTAATGTGAGCCTCCTTTTCTGGTGTTCCACACTGATACAGCTGTCCTTCGTACCCGCTTGGGTTTTCTACTGAAGGTGGTGTCTGATTGTGACATCAATCAGGAGATTGTGGTTCCTTCCTTATGTCCTAATCCTCCTCCTTCAAAGGAACATTTACTTCATAATCTGGATGTTGTTCGAGCTTTGAAGTTTTATCTTCAAGCTACTAAGGATTTTAGGCAAACTTTTTCCTTGTTTGCTATCTATTCTGGGAAGCGTAAGGGTCTGAAGGCTTCTTCAACTTCCTTATCTTTTTGGTTGAGAAGTGTTATACGCTTAGCTTACGAGTCAGCGGGACTTAAACCTCATCAGAGGGTTACGGCTCATTCCTCTTGGGCCTTTAAAAAGGAGGCTTCTATGGATCAGATTTGTAAGGTGGCTACCTGGTCCTCCTTACATACTTTTTCTAAATTCTACAAGTTTTTCGTTTTTGCTTCGGCTGAAGAAGCTTTTGGGAGAAAGGTTTTACAGGCTGTGGTGCCCTCAGATTAGGGTCCGCCTTTTCTTTACCCCTCCCGTTATCATTCAGTGTCGTCTAGAGCTTGGGCATAGTTTTCCCAACAGTAAGGAATGATGCTTTGGACTCTCCTCATATTAAGAAGGAAAACATAAATTATGCTTACCTGATAATTTCATTTCCTTCTGTATGAGGAGAGTCCACGGCCCCTACCCGTATACTCCGATGCTCGGACCAAAATTTGTTTTTCTCTTCCGGCACCATTTATACCCTGATATTTCTCCTACTGTTCCTTGTTCCCCTGGCAGAATGACTGGGATATGAGGGAAGTGGGGGGGAATATTTAAGCCTTTGGCTGGGGTGTCTTTGCCTCCTCCTGGTGGCCAGGTTCAGTATTTCCCAACAGTAAGGAATGATGCGGCTGACTCTTATTATACAGAAGGAAAATGACATTATCAGGTAAGCATAATTTATGTTTTCAGTGCATAATGAGGCCTGGTTCCCCTAAGAGTACTGGGCTTGTCAGAGGGATGTACTGGAGTATGGTTTATGATACAATGGTTTTGCCTCATGGAAATCCTTCATAGGCCCTCTGTAAATTCAGTCGCAGGGACTCATTTTCTGCCTCCCTTTGCAGATCTACGTTATACTCCTATTTCCATTACCTGTGCTGATATGTTGTTTCTAGGGTTAGTATGTATGTATGTGTATATATATATATATATATATATATATATATATATCCTTTATTTTGGGCACTTTTATATGTTTGAAAAGTTTATCTGTATATATTTTTATATATTTGGCCCTGGGACAGATTCTGACTATTTCCCTTGCTTTTTTCGCACAGAAATGGTGGTGCGCTTTAGTTTTCGTGCGCGCGACTCAATGCTGATATACGCCTGTCGGGTTACCATACCCTTTTTTCCTGTATAGTTATTGGGTCATTCGTTTTTAACTCTGTTGGATTAGCACATATTGCCACGTTCTCTTTCGCATGTCTGGATTGCGCTCGTTCACGCTTTAGTTTATGCTTTTCTGGTTAGAGCATGTCACGGTTACTTAGACAACTGAAGTTCCTTCTGCAGCTCATTTATGCGGCTCATGTTTTAGATTTGTTATAACATTCTGATTAATCTAAAGTTTCTAATGTTTCTCAGGGTAATAATGCACCTAATGTCTGTTCATTACAGGAAGATGCAGATGGAGTACCTATAGCTATGAAGAATGACATTACTTCTGCAATTGCTGCTCTACCACCTTCAAACAAGTTGTAAAAGCTTTTCCTTCTACTAGCAATGTGTGTCCTAATACAGGGGATATGGTGGTATCTTCAGATGGTGAGGTTTCCTCTGAGAATGAGGATCCCGTATTTGATATAGAACTAGATTATTCCTTTTTTCTTTTTTTTTTAAATGGAGGTTTTGGTAACCTTAGGGGTTGAAGAACCTAAACAGTCTGGTTATTTTTGCCAGGAGGGCCTTGTGGCTTAAATCATGGAATGCTGACATAGTGGCCAAATCTAAATTGTTTGCTCTTTCCATTCAATAAAAAGAAATTATAATTTCTACTATTATTTCTACTATTACTGTGGGTAAAGGAGCTTTTCTTTCTCAGGATAAGAAATCTAATGGAAAATGTAAAGCTCCTAATTTTTGTTCCTTTCGTCAAGATAAAGAACAGAAAAATTACTCCTTTCAGAAGCAAGGTTCCTCTGGTTCAGTCTGGAGGCCTAATGCTAATTGGAACAAGTCCAAGCACGGTGAGAAGTTAGTTTCAGCCTCCAAAACCACATGATGGTGCGGCCCCCGATCAGTAGTCTTGGTAGGGGGCAGATTAACGCTTTTTCAGGAGGCTTGGTTTCAATCTGTCCCAGATCCATGGGTTCAGAATATTGTTTCCCAGGGATATCAGATTGGATTCAGAACAAGGCCCTTCAGAGGGTAGGTGTTTTCTGTCCAATATCCCAAGGAATCCTGTAAAAGCTCAGACTTTTCTTCAATCTGTCTCAGATCTGGAAGAAATGTGAGTAATTGTACCAGGTCCTTTAAAGGAACAGGGGAGGATGGGATTTTAATTTAAATCTCTTCATTGTTCCAAAGAAGGAAGGCACTTTCGGACCAGTCTTAGATCTAAAGACTCTAATAAATTTGTCAGGGTTCCATCCTTCAGAATGGAAACTATTAAGACTATTCTTCCTTTTGTTCAGCAAAGCCAGTTTATGTCCACAATAGATTTAAAGGATGCTTATCTTAATTTTCCAATCCACCCAGAACATCATGAATTTCTGAGGTTTGCTTTCCTGGAAAAGCATTATCAGTTTGTTGCTCTTCTATTTGGTCTAGCTGAAGCTCCAAAAATATTTACCATGGTTCTGAGTGCCCATTTGTCTGTAATCAGAGCTCAGGGTATTGCAGTGTTTCCTTACCTGGGCAATATCTTGCTACAGGCTCTGTTTTTTTCTTTAGAAGAATCTAACACCAAATAACTATTGTTGTGTCTTCAAAGACAGAGTTGGAGTTTCTTGATTCCTCAGACAAGGGTTTATTTCCTTGGTTTTTAAATAGACTCAGTGTCCATGAGTCTTCAGCCAGGCTGAACTTTCAGTCTCTATCATTCCCTACAGTGGCTCAGTGTATGGAGTTTCTAGGTCTCATGATTACAGCTTCAGATGCAATTCCATTTGTTCGTTTCCACATGAGGCCTCTCCAGCTTTGTATGCTGCGTCAGTAGTGCAGAGATTATTCTCAACTATTTCAAAGGATATTCTTAGATTCCTGTACAAGTCAGTCTCTGGCTTGGTGGCTCAATCATCAGTTCATTATTCAGGGGGCTTTTTTTGCTCGTTATACCTGGTCTGTGATTACCCCAGATGCAAGTCTTTCAGGTTGGGGAGCAGTTTGGGGGGGGGGTCTCTGACGGCACAGTGGGTTTGTTGTCCTTGGAAGTCGAGGCTTCCAATCAATGTTCTAGAACTCTGTGCAATTTTCAGGGCTCTTCAAGCTTGGCCTGTGTAGAAATGGGAATCTTATCTCCATTTCCAGTCAGGCAATGTTACAGCAGTAGCTTATGTCAATCATCAAGGGGGAGCTCACAGTTCCCTGGCAATGAGGGAAGTATCGCAAATTGGGCAGAAGCCAATTCTTGCCTAATTTCTGCAGTTTACATCCCAAGAATGAACAATTGGGAGGTGGACTATCTCAGTCGTCAGTCTCTTTATCCAGGGAAGTGGTTTCTTCATCAGGATGTGTTAAATTTGATTGTGGACCTTTGGGGCCTACCAGAGATAGATCTGATGGTCTCTCATTTGAACAACAAACTTGCGAGGTCCAGGGATCCTCAGCCAGAGGTAGGGGATGCTTTAGTAGTTCCTTTGTCATTTCAGCCTGCTTATTTGTTTCCTCCTTTGGTTCTTCTTCCCAGAGTGATTTCCAAGTTAAAGAAAGTGAAATCATTTGTATTCCTGACTGCTCCAGCGTGGCCTCGCAGGATTTAGTATGCGGATCTGGTTCAGATGTCCAGTTGCCCTCCTTGGCCTCTTCCTCTGCGGTCAGAACTTCTGTTTCTAAACTTGATGGCATGGATATTGAACACTTTGTTCTGAGGCTTAGAGGTTTCTCAGATTCTGTTATTGAGACTGATTCAGGCTCGTAAGCCTTTGTCTAGGAAGATTTATCACAAGGTTTTGAAAACTTGCATTTTTCTGATGTATAGATCTTGGTTTTTACTGACATTCTTTTAGAATTCCTAGGATTCTTCAGTTTTTGCAGAATGGTTTAGATAAGGTTTTATCTGCCAGTTCCCTTAAAGGAAAGATCTATGCTCTAATTAAACCTCTTATTAAGCCTATTTCTCCTCCATTGAATCTTTACAAGCCTCTCCTTTTGAGCCTATACATAAATTGGACATTAAACTTCTTTCATGGAAATAATTATTTCTTTTGGCTATTTGAGAATTATCTGCACTTTGTTGTGAGTCGCCTTATCTTATTTTTTATCAGGATAAGGCTGTTTTGCAGACAGCATTTAATTTTTTGCTACCTAAGGTTGTTTCTTCTGACTAGATTGGTAGAGAGATTGTTGTTCCTTTTTTATGACCTAATCCTAAGAATGCTTCTGAAAGATCTTTGCATTTCCTGGATGTTGTTAGGGCACTGAAATATGTTGATGCTACTAAGGATTTCAGACAAACCTTTAGTCTCTTTGCTCTTTTTTTCTGGGCCTAGGAAAGTTTAGAAAGCCTCTTGTTTCTTTAGCCTCTTGGTTGAATCTCTTGATTCACAGAGCTTATTTGGAGGCAGGTCAGATTCCAACGAAGCGGATTACAGCTCAATCTACTATGTCAGTTGCCACTACTTGGGCTTTCAAGAATGAGGCTTCAGTTGATCTTCTTTGCATACTTTTACAAAAAAAAGTGCATTTATAAAAAAAAATAAACGGAAGAAGAATTTTGTGGGGTTTTGGATTTATTTTTCTCAGTGAAAAAAATGTTTTTTAAACCCCTCCCATTGTTATTTACTTGTGGACTTCCACAGCTTGAGTATTAGTTCATATGAGTAAAGGATTGTGGCTCTCACCACCTGTTTGAAAGAAAACATAACTTATACTTACCTAATAAATTCCTTTCTTTCATGTTGGTGAGAGTCCATGTGCCCCCCGCCCCCCTTTTTTTTAGGGTTGTTTTGTTTTAAGCACATATTTTTTGCCTGGTCCATTTTTAGCTTGTATTCCTTTTTTTACCTCACTTACTTGGCTATAAGTAAGGCTGAGGTATGTGTGAAGTCGGAGGGGTTTTATAGAGCTCTTGGGGTTTGGGAATCTTTGCCTCCTCCTAGTAGTAGAGTAGTAATTCCCATGAGTAAAGACTTTTTGGTATTTGTTAATTAATGCCATATATATATATATATATATATATATATATATAGTTCTTTAAAGGGAAAGCACAATCTCACCACTCCATTGATGCCACGGTGCTCTGCTACAAATCATCCAAGTATTCCACAGAATGCAGGCACTCATTGGTCTTATTAAAATATTCCAAATGTATTAAGGCATAGTTAAAATGACATAACGTTTCGGCAGCACGTTGTGCCTTTGTCAAATGTCAGCATGAGAACAAAGAATATGCAACACACTTAAAACCAATACAGCTCAAAAATTAAAAACATACCCCTTTTAAAGATGTGTGAGAACAAACTTTACCGCCATGCCGCCACTCGCGTCTTCCCATTCCTGGCAATGACGTCACGTAAGCACAGTACGTGCCTAGCGTGATGACGCATGGCACGGCATTGCCATAGCGACGTCGGGTAGCTTCACGTGTCAGAGTAGAGAACATGCTACTCACGCATGCGTATAACTATTCATGCGATTGAAAGTAAAGGTTGCCACAGCAACCTAACAATCATAAATACAGACGGCATATTGAACTTAAAAAAAAAAGCGGTAATGCTAGCAATCCTGAATGTTGGTAGATAAATTATATGCAAAGGCAAATCGAACCAAGAGCAAGTGCTATTATACATGTGATTCTTGTAGCTGCGTGCAGTAAACTGTGAGACTAGCAAAACCCTGAAGGGGGATAAATTCTATGCAAAAGCATATTGAAATAGGAGCAAATGCTTTAATACATGTAATTCTTGTTCCTTTGAAATCTGCTCGATAGCTCAGGTCTGGTTAAACTGATTAATTTCCGCTTGCTTGGCTTTGCTGCAACACAAGCGGACAGCTTCACCTATTGGCTATTTTAATAAATGCACTGCTTTTCAATAGCAGTCACATGACTGGAAAAAAAGGTTGTTATTTTAAAACGGTGTAAATTGAACCGTTGTAAAACGAGGGCCACCTGTAATCTGATGATTTCTCTCCTGGACTTATCTGAACATCCAAGTTATAGCTCACTGTCTAATAAGTTTCTACATGTACCCCAGGGAGACACGATGCTATTGTGTATTGGGATCCTTATCCTATATTAGATCATTCGTATCCTCCTGAGTTAGTACATATGCTAAATTTAAGGTATGAATCTTCAACAGTGGTTATTATCTTATGTTCATCTGATCGATGTTTTTTGATAGCATATTTATATGTTCATTGTTGCTGTGGCATTTAACTGTATTTGGTAATTGTTACCAGCATTCCCAGGATGACCCTTTGTTTGGTCTCCTTCAGGGTTCCGCTAGTATTACAGTTTACTGCACACAGCAACAAGAATTACATGTATTATAGCATTTGCTCCTGTTTCAATATGCTTTTGCATAGAATTTATCCCCCTTCAGGGTTTTGCTAGTCTCACAGTTACACGCAGCTACAAGAATCACATATATAATAGCACTTGCTCTTGGTTCGATTTGCCTTTGCATATAATTTATCTACCAACATTCACGATTGCTAGCATTACCGCTTTTTTTTTTTTTAAGTTCAATATGCCGTCTGTATTTATGATTGTTAGGTTGCTGTGGCAACCTTTACTTTCAATCGCATGAATAGTTATACGCATGCGTGAGTAGCATGTTCTCTACTCTGACACGTGAAGCTACCCAACGTCGCTATGGCAACGCAGTGCCATGCGTAATCACGCTAGGCACGTACCGTGCTTACGTGACGTCATTGCCAGGAATGGGAAGACACGAGTGGCGGCATGACGGTAAAGTTTGTTCTCACACATCTTTAAAAGGGGTATGTTTTTAATTTTTGAGCTGTATTGGTTTTAAGTGTGTTGCATATTCTTTGTTCTCATGCTGACATTTGACAAAGGCACAACATGGTGCCGAAACGTTATGTCATTTTAACTATGCCTTAATAAATTTGGAATATTTTAATAAGACCAATGAGTGCCTGCATTCTGTGGAATACATAAATATAGCTTATTTATAAAAAAATAAAAATAAAACTAAGACACTGAAAACCATGTAAACATTGTCTTCTATTTCGATTATCTAGGAAGGACTTGGGAAGAAAAAAATGGACGTTCAGGAAAAAATGGAAGTTCTCAAAAAAATATCACAAAAGGTGAATCTCAAGTTAAATTGTGTAATTCCCCACCCCACATTTTATTTTATTGCTATGTTCTGTCACATCTTAGTCTGAATTCTGTTGAAATCATAATCAAGATAATTAAAAAAAATAAACAAATAAAAATACAAATTTCCAAAATCCAAACTTTTTAAGTAAAATAAAAAAAAACAAAAATCAAAAATTACTTTTTCCCTGTCTGTATCTTCTGGGTTCCATGTATACGCTGTATAACGACATGTAAATATTGCCTAAATGGCATAAGATGTTGTTGACACTTGGTTCCATTCCCTCTCCAAACTGATGCAAATATTACAGAATCCAAACTATTGTAAAATCCAACCTTTTCCGGACTTAGACGTTTCCTTATTTTCAATGAAAACATACATGAAGTGAGTTTAAATAGGAAATGTAGTTATTGACAATGTTATAAATAATCAATTTTAAGTGAAATTATAATTGTGTCTTTCAAATCCTTTGTGTGCAGCATTTACAGCCTTGCAGACCTTTGGAATTCTAGTTGTCAGTTTGTTTAGGTACCCTGAAGAGATTTCACCTCATGCTTCCTGAAGCATCTTCCCCAAGTTGTATTGACTTGGTGGGCAATTCATACGTACCATACTGTCAACCTGCTCCCACAACCATTCAATAGGGTTGAGCTCTAGTTACTGTACTGGCCACTCCATTAGTGACAGGATACCAGCTGACTGCTTCTTCCCTAAGTAGTTTTCTCTGACTAATCCCTAAATACTACTGTTTATTGTCTCCTGTAACCGTTTATCTGCAATTTACAACGTCATTGCTTTCTGCTATTTTATGGAGCATTCTGGAATTGTCCCCATTTCTGGAAATCCTTTAGAGTATATAATCTTCTGATCAATTATTGAAATGCATTTTTTGTAAACTAACTACTATTACTCCACAAGCTCAATTGTGCAGCCCTTGTATGGATCAACTTATGCACTTAAATCAGTCAAGTGCTGTCCATGCCTCTAAATGTATCTGTCATCTCTGTTTGTACAGCTCTTCAAATTTTGCTCTGGGATTTTGTGCGCTCTACTCTATTTGAGATGTTGCCAGCAATGCCTCCTCCAAGTAAGCGCAAAAGAGTCTTTGATAAATATCTCTGGTCTGATTTACCCAGTACTTCTAAGTCTCTTAAGATTAGAACAGCTAAGCATTTACTTGCAGACTCAGATTCTAATTCCTCAGATACATCTTTAGAGGGAAAAATATTTTCTGATGACCAGAGTCCGTTTCAGATAAGGATATTGACTTTTAATCTTTTATGTTTAAGATTAAATGTTTTAGAACTCTTTTAAAGGAGGTCTTATGTACAGGAACCTAAACCTACAGAAGATAAATCCATTAAGCAATTGGATTTAATCTTTTAGCCGCCTGTTAAAACTTCAGAAGTTTTTCCGGTTACTGAGACAATTACGGAAATTATCACCAAAGAGTGCTCTAAGATGGGTCTGCCTTTCAAACCAATGTCTGAATTCAAAAAAAGATGTTTCCTTTACCTTCCTCCAGCATAGAACTTTGGGTAATAATTTCTATGGTAAATGGTGCAATTTTTACACTTGCAAAATTGACTACTAGTCCTTTAGAGTATATTAACTCTTTTAAAGACCCTATGAATAAGAAATTAGTCATTTCTCAGACTTTTATTCAAGAGGGTTATTTCTTTAAACCAGCTATCAGTATTGCTTGTGTAGCAGTTGCCTCTAGTCTTTGATGTGAAAGTTTATCTAAATAATGGCCACGTCATCTTAAACTTGTTTAGCCAGGGAAAATGCATTTATCTGTGATGCTATTGTTGACATCAGACTAAATTCCAAGAATATGGCATTATCAGTTTTGACGAGGAGAGCTTTATGGCTCAAATCTTGGTCAGCTAATATGGTTTTTAAATCTTGACTTCTATCCCTCCCTTTCCTTTCAGTGAAGATTTAGATACCTGGTTTAGATGCCATAATTTCTACCGTTACTGGATGGAAAGAAGATTTTTTTTTCCCTCAAGACAAAAGATCTAAAGGAAGAAATAGAACTTTAAATTGTTTTTGTTCCTTTAATAAGTAAAAAGAAACAAAGATCATTTTCCTCTTCTCAAAAACAATAGTCATTCAGACCTTCTTGGCAGTCTAATCCTTCCTGGAACAAGGCTAAATAGTCAAAGATTGAACAAAATGCGTGGGAATGAAAGGAGTATTTCCACTAAAGAATGTGTTTATAGCACTCACTGCCCTGACTACTAGGCGGAAATAGTGGACAACTAAATTAAAACATAACTTTTAATAATGTGATCTAAAATTGGGTGTGAGATTAAAACCATGGATGGAGTAGTTGAATAGTATTAACCCTTGGTCTTAATGATTTAATGGGCCTCTAAAGTATGATAGCCTCTTAGCAGACAAGGGTTAAATAAAAAGCAGGGGTTCCTGTGTAAACAGCAATTATTGTAGGTTGAATGGTTTAAAGGTCTGGACCATTTTCCATAGTAGTCGTGACTAACACAGGTCAATTACTGAGAAAGATAAGTAATATATATGGTTACAGTAAATGGCAGTTCAGCTAGAATTAATAAACTATTCCATGAACTCCAAAGAAGTGACATAGTATCTAAAAGATAATAAATGGCTGCTGTCCCGTGATAATTAGCGCTGTGACACAACTGCAATTGTTGTGTTTTACTGACCCTTAAAAGCAGGCCAGGTATAGTAATAAGAATGTTATTACTTTAATTATAGTGTAGTACTTCAAAACGTGTTTTGAAGTTGTAGTCAATGAAATCATTAGAACATTCTTAAAGTCATTCTGTACATGTATTTTAGAGTTAAGGTCATTAAGATCGTTAGAACATTCTCAGGCACATTCACATGATTACAAATGGTAATGGTAATCTCTGCTGTATTGTAAGGTTAATTGTGACTGCCGTTTGGATAGAATGTTACCACTACATTTATTATAGCTATTGTGCTATGGTATAGTGCATCTGTGAGTCACATAAGTATCACCAGATTGCTCAAATATTGATACCATAAGCTATCAGTTGGGTGCTATTATCATAATGCAATTAAGGTTGCTGCAGTAACTCTGGCTGTGACGCTATAATAAATTATATTTACTAGTTGTCAATTGTCACCATTTAGTTAAGGGTAAATCTCACTAAGGCTAATGGACAGTAAGTTATCAATAGGAATAGTAGTACTTGTCGTACTCATTGACACTCAGTAAATTAGTGGTAGAAGTATAACATAACCGATACAATAAAAAAACAACCTAATAGCTGCAATAGGGTAGCAGTTATAAGCTAATTAAACAGCAGCTGCACGTAATCAAACACTGCAGCAAATAGTATCATTACAAGTTGGCCTCACCCGGCACCCCCGTAGTACCATATAGATACCAGTACACTTTGTGACCACAACGGATACTACTAAAAGTGATACCTCAGATATAACTGTGAATCAGTTGTCCTTATTCGGCATTCGCTATACCTATTAATTGGAACGACAAGTACTACTGTTCCTATTGATAACTTACTGTCCAATAGCGTTAGTGATATTTACCCTTAACTAAATGGTGACAATTGACAACTGGTTAAAATAATTTATTATAGCGTCACAGCCAGAGTTACTGCAGCGACCTTAATTGAATTATGATAGCATAATCCGCCTCTAGTTCTTCTTCCAAAAGTGATCTCCAAGATCATTATGGAACAATCGTATGTGTTTCTGATCGCACCAGCGTGGTCTCACAGGTTTTGTTGTGCGGATCTTGTTCGGATGTCCAGTTGCCAGCCTTGGCCACTTCCTCTAAGACCAGACCTTCTGTCTCAAGGGACGTTTTTCCATCAGGATCTCAAATCATTAAATTTGAAGGTATGGAAATTGAACACTTAGTGTTTAGTCATAGAGCTTTCTTTGACTCCGTGATTGATACTATGCTACAGGAGTTTGGAAGACCTATATTTCATGGTATTCTTCTCATAAATTCTCCTGGCATTCTTTTAGAATTCCTAGAATTTTACAGTTTGGATGGTTTGGATAAAGGTTTGTCTGCAAGTATTTTGAAGGCACAAATCTCTGCTCTTTCTGTTTTATTTCATAGAAAGATTGCTAAGCTTCCTGATATTCACTGTTTTGTTCAGGCTTTGGTACGTATCAAGCCTGTTATTAAATCAATCTCTCCTCCTTGGAGTCTTAATTTGGTTTTCAAGACTTTGCAGGCTCCTCCTTTTGAGCCTATGCATGCTTTGGATATTAAACTACTTTCTTGGAAAGTGTTGTTTCTTTTGGCTATCTCTTCAGCTAGAAGACTTTCCGAATTGTCTGCTCTCTCTTGTGAGTCTCCTTTTCTGATTTTCCATCAGGATAAGGCTGTTTTGCGGACTGCGTTTAAATTTCTTCCTAAGGTTGTGAATTCTAACAACATTAGTAGGGAAATTGTTGTTCCTTCCTTGTGTCCTAATCCCAAGAATGCTCTTGAAAGAGCTTTGCATTCTTTGGATTTTGTAAGAGCTTTGAAATATTTTGTTGAAGCTACTAAAGATTTCAGGAAGACTTCTAGTCTATTTGTTGTCTTTTCTGGTTCTAGGAAAGGGCAGAAAGCTTCTGACATTTCTTTGGCATCTTGGTTGAAATTTTTGATTCATAAAGCTTATTTGGAGGCGGGACAGTCCCCACCTCAGAGGATCACAGCTCATTCTACTAGATAAGTCTCCAGTTCTTGGGCTTTTAAGAATGAAGCTTCAGTTGATCAGATTTGCAAAGCAGCAAATTGGTCGTCTTTGCATACATTTACTAAATTTTACCATTTTTATGTATTTGCTTCTTCTGAAGCAGTCTTTGGTAGAAAAGTTCTTCAGGCAGCTGTTTCAGTTTGATTCTTCTGCTAATGTTTTAAGTTTTTTTCTTTCTATTTATGAGAAAAACTTATTTTTGTGGATTTAATTTTTTCAGCGAAAAATAGCTGTTTTTATTTTATCCCTCCCTTTCTAGTGACTCTTTGTGGACTTTCACATCTTGGGTATTTCTATCCCATACGTCACTAGCTCATGGACTCTTGCCAATTACATTAAAAAAAAACATAATTTATGTAAGAACTTACCTGATAAATTCATTTCTTTCATGTTGGCAAGAGTCCATGAGACCCACCCTTTTTCTGGTAGTTATGATTTTTTTGTATAAAAGCACAATTATATTTCCAGTTCCTCTTTTTTGTATGCTTTTTTACTCCTTATTTTATCACCCCACTACTTGGCTATTCATTAAAATGAATTGTGGGTGTGGTGAGGGGTGTATTTATACACATTTTGAGGCTTGGGAAACTTTGCCCCTCCTGGTAGGATTGTATATCCCATACGTCACTAGCTCATGGACTCTTGTCAATATGAAAGACATTTAATTTATCAGGTAAGTTCTTACATAAATTATGTTTTATACAAGAGGGTCTGGATAAGGGTTTGTCTGCAAGCTCTTTCAAAGGTCAAATTTCAGCTCTGTCTGTACTATTTCACACAAAAATTGCAAACCTTTCTGACATTCAGAACTGTTCATGCCTTAGTTAGGCTTCTTCCTGTTATTAAGCCACCATGGAATCTAAATTTAGTTCTTAGAAACTTTTCTAAGAACTATTTCCTTCCTTTAAACTAATGCATACTCTAGACATCCAAGTATCTTTCTTGGAAGGTCTTATTCCTGTTAGCAGTTTAGTCAGCTAGTTATCAGCTCTTTCCTGTGACACCCCTTATCTTATTTTTCACCAATATAAAACTGTGTTAAGAACAAAATTTGATTTCTTATCAAAGGTTGTCTAATTTGGATGTAGTAAGATATTTAAAATTTCACCTTCAGGCTACAAAAATTTTTAGACCATCTTCTGTTAATTGATTTTTGGGTCCTCGTAAGTGCCAAAAGGCTGTTATTTTAGCCTCTGGGTTGAAGTTCCTGATTCACAAAGTTTGCTTGGAGGCAGCTAAGCCACCTTCCAAACAAACGCATTACGCACCACTCTGTTTCTACTTCTTGGGCTCAAAAATAAGGCTTATGTTGAACAAAGTTGCAAGGCATCTTTGTCATCCTTATATACTTTTACCAAATTTTACAATTTTGATGTATTTTCTTCTAGGGAAGCGGCCTTTGGAAGGAAAGTTCTCCAGGCAGTAGGGTCTGGAAAAAAAAAAAGGTGCCTGCCTTTTTAAAAAATGTTGTCCCACCCAACATTAATTGGGTATTATTTCACATGAATAATGGTTTGCGGACTCGCCACCTTATGAAACAAAACAAAATGTATGCTTGCCTGATAAATTCCTTTCTTTCATGGTTGTAAAAAACACAAGCCCCGCCAAAAATTTTAAATTTGTAATTTTTTAAAGATACTGCCATTTTGCATCTCTATTTTCCCTGCTATCCTTCCTACCTTAATTTGCTATTTCTCCTGCTGGACTATGCGTACAGTTGGCATACCATTGAGGTGGGAGGGATGGAATGCTCTTGAATAGTTTGGGAGTCTTTGCCTCTTCCTAGTGGCTAGGCAGTGAATTCCCATGCGTAATCGATCGTGGACTCATTACCATGAAAGAAAGGAATTCATCAGCATACATTTTGTTTTTGGCTTCAACACTGGCCATATGCATTTCAAGTTTTTGGCCTTTCTGTTTAGTCACTTCATATATATTCACCTTACATTGTGAGGTTGCTGCAGTTAGAGTAAAAAATAGTAGATAGTGGTCAGAGAGAGGAAAGGGAAAGTTAGAGAACTTGGAAATGGCACAGAGATTAGTGAAGACCAGGTCAATTGGGTTGCCTTCACAGTAAAAGAAATGGAGGGAGGTGAAGGAATGCAGTGGAAGGTACTATATGGAGACATAATAATGCCTACTCCCCCTCCTTGTCTGTCTCCTGGCCTGGGAGTGTGACTGAAGTGCAGACAGCCATAGGACACAGAGCCTACAGAAGTTGTGTTAGAGGAGGAAAGCCAAGTTTCTGTGATGGCTAATAGGCTTAGTGATCATGAAATTAATATGTTGTGTATAGAAGTGAACTAATTGCATATAGAGCATGCATTCCAAAGGGCACAAGGGAATTGCGGGGTATTAACAGAAGAGCCGTTAATGGGTTATGTGGGCAAGGTTTTGGAGGTGTCAGTCGCGGTAGTGAGCAGTGAGAGACAGAGCGTGGACTTGGGTTAGGCGAGTTATCCCCAGCTGCAAGGAGAAGAGAAGAAAGATGGTAAGACAAAGAAGATGATAGTGTGTGGAGCATGGTTGACTGAGTGATGTGAGATGGGCATGTGTGTTGTAGAGGGGGGTAGAAAAAAGAGAAAGAGAGATGAATAGTCGGAGTGTTGTTTGTGAAAAGAAGAGCTGTGACTTTAAGGAGAAAGCAGTATAAGGTAAAGAAAGTGTATCCTGTTTAACATGAATTTTAGGGAAAATAGAAATGACCTGTTTATAAGTTATCTACTCCTTTGTATAACTTTGTGTATAACTTAATGCATTTACAAACTACACGCATGCTGCAATTGCCCTAACATACTGGGTTGAAGCAGAAAAAGAGACAGACACAGGGTGAATGCTGTATAATTCTGTACCAGAGAGAGAGACAGACACAGGGTGAATACTGTATGGGTCTGTAGTCAGTTCATACACTAGGTTGAAACAGAGAGAGAGACAGACACAGGGTCAATGCAGTATTATTATGTACCAGAGAGAGAGACAGACACAGGGTGAATGCTGTATTGGTCTGTAGTCAGTACATACACTGGGTTGAAGCAGAGAGAGAGACAGACACAGGGTGAATGCTGTATGGGTCTGAAGTCGGTACATACACTGGGTTGAAGCATTGAGAGACAGACATGCTGTATGTTGTTTAGTCAGTACATACTTGAGGAGATAGAAGAGATAGTATTGTAAATTGAGTTTTTATAGAGCATCTGTCTGAATAAATTCTAATAGCTGTACTGTATATAATATTATCTATATATTACATATGCAATACTCACAAACTACATATATGCTGCAACTGTCCTAACAAGCTACACATGCAGAAGAATGACAGTATATTCCCCTCTATATATAAAGTGGAGCCAAATAGATAGACAGATTAAGTTTTAAAATATTAAAGTATTGGGATGCTCAATATTCTTGCTAATATGTGGTTTTGTTAGCCCCAATCAGTATGGGGAGATCTGCTGATGTCCTTAGCAGCTATTACAGTACTGTACCTGATTGTTTACATAGTAACTAGCATGTGGCTAGCGATATGTTAGGTCCCCATGCAGGTTCTGACACAAACAGCCACTGAAACAGCTGTTTACAGATGTCAGGTGTAGACGCAGAATAGCATGGCAGTCTTCGACACTATATGTAAATATTGTGTGCCATTATATAAGTTTAAAAATTGGGTTTAAGCTTTAATGGCTTTTAGATTGTGTTTACAATTACAATGATTGGTGGAATGGTATTTTGGGTTTCACTATATATGTTTGCTTTTTTTCACATATGTGGTTGGTCTGATGAAGGGGCAGGTATGTACCTCGAAATGTCACTATATATATATATGTTCCTATGTAATTCACATATCCGAATAAAAGGGTTTAATTAGGAAAGGCCATCATTGAGTATTTAAAAGTCTACACACACAAACACACACTTTATAATTATCCTTGTAGAGAATGGTGGTGAGAGTCCACAATACATTACTCCTGGGAATTACTCTTCCTTACCACTAAGAGGAGGCAAATATTCCCAAACCCCAAGAGCCCTATAAAACCCCTCTTACATACCTCAGTCTGTACTTTGCTTCTGCTGGAGGTAGTCGAAGAATGAAGATGTGTATTCTTCAGAGAGGAGTTTTCAGTCTATGTTGACAATGCCTTGTTGATGTCAGAGGAAAGTGGTCAGACTGGTTTGAGATGATAGAAGGCAACAGTAACTCAAATAACCTCTCGTTACAACCAAGGTATGCACAATACCATCTCTGAATGCACGACACATCGAACCTTGAAGCAGATGGGCTACAGCAGCAGAAGACCACACTGGGTGCCACTCCTGTCAGCTAAGAACAGGAAACTGAGGCTACAATTTGCACAGGCTCACCAAAATTGAACTATAGAAGATTGAAAAAAATGTTGCCTGGTCTGATGAGTCTCGATTTCAGCTGCGACATTCAGATGGTAGGGTCAGAATTTGGCGTAAACAACATGAAAGCATGGATCCATCCTGCCTTGTATTAATGGTTCAGGGTGGTGGTGTAATGGTGTGGGGGATATTTTCTTGGCACACTTTGGGTCCCTTAGTTCCAATTGAGCATTGTTTAAACGCCACGGCCTACCTGAGTATTGTTGATGACCATATCCATCCCTTTATGACTACAATGCACCCATCTTCTGATGGCTACTTCCAACAGGATAATGCACCATGTCACAAAGCTCAAATCATCTCAAACTGGTTTCTTGAACATGACAATGAGTTCACTGTACTCCAATGGTCTCCACAGTCGCCAGATATAAATCCAATAGAGCATCTTTTGTGTGTGGTGGAACGGGAGATTCACATCATGGATGTGCAGCTGACAAATCTGCAGCAACTGCATGATGCTATCATGTCAATATCGACCAAACTCTCTGAGGAATGTTTCCAACACTTTGTTGAATATATGCCATGAAGAATTAAGGCAGTTCTGAAGGCATAACGGGGTCCAACCCAGTACTAGCAAGGTGTACCTAATAAAGTGACTGGTAAATGTATATACAGTGGATATAAAAAGTCTACACACCCCTGTTAAAATCGCAGGTTTCTGTGATGTAAAAAAATGAGACAATCATTTCAGAACTTTTTTCACCTTTAATGTGACCTATAAACTATGCAACTCAATTGAAAAACAAACTGAAATCTTTTAGGTGAAGGGAAGTAAAAATAAAATATGGTTGCATAAGTTGTTGGAACACCTTTTGATTTTATTACAAGACTAATTATTTTTGGATATGAGTCTTTAAGCATGGCACAGCTTTAATTGGCAAGATTTGCCCACTCTTCTTTGCAAAAACACTCCAAATCTGTCAGATTGCGAGGGGATCTCTTGTGCACAGCCCTCTTCAGATCACCCCACAGATTTTCGATTGGATTCAGGTCAACTTTAATCTTCTTCTGGTGAAGCCATTCCTTTGTTGATTTGGATGTATGCTTTGGGTCGTTGTCATGCTGAAAGATGAAGTTCCTCTTCATGTTCAGCTTTCTAGCAGAAGCCTGAAGGTTTTGTGCCAATATTGACTGGTATTTGGAACTGTTCATAATTCCATCTAAGGCCCCAGTTCCAGCTTAAGAAAAACAGACCCAAAGCATGATGCTACCACCATCATGCTTCACTGTGGGTATAGTGTTTTTTTGGTGATATGGAGTGTTGTTTTTGCGCCAAACGTATCTTTTGGAATTATTGCCAAAAAGTTCAACCTTGGTTTCATCAGACCATAACACCTTTTCTCACATGCTTTTGGGAGACTTCAGATGTGTTTTTGCTAAATTTAGCTGAGCTTGGATGTTTTTCTCCATAAAAAAAGGCTTCCGTCTTGCCGTCTACCCCAAAGCCCAAACATATGAAGAATACAGGAGATTGTTGTCACATGTACTACACAGCCAGTACTTGCCAGATATTCCTGAAGCTCCTTTAATGTTGCTGTAGGCCTCTTGGTAGCCTCCCAGACCAGTTTTCTTCTCGTCTTTTCATCAATTTTGGAGGGACATCCAGTTCTTGGTAATGTCATTGTTGTGCCATATGTTCTCCACTTGATGATGACTGTCTTAACTGTTTTCCATGGTATATCTAATGCTTTGGAAATTCTTTTGTACACTTCTCCTGACTGATACCTTTTAACAATGAGATCCCTCTGATGCTTTGGAAGCTCTCTGCGGACCATGGCTTTTGTGTAGGACGCGACTAAGAAAATTTCAGGAAATACCTACTAGAACAGCTGAACTTTATTCAGGGTTAATCAGAGGCACTTTAAATTATGGCAGGTGTGTGATGATTTTGAATGTGATTGCTTAATTCTGAACACAGCTACATCCCCAGTTATAAGAGGGTGTGCAACCCCATTATTTTAGTTTTTTTTTGTTTACTTCCCTCCACCTTAAAGATTTCAGTTTGTTTTTCAATCGAGTTGTGTAGTTTATAGGTCACATTAAAGGTGGAAAAAGTTCTGAAATGATTTATCTTTGTCTCATTTTTTTTACATCACAGAAACCTGCTATTTTAACAGGGGTGTGTAGACTTTTTATATCCACTGTGTAGACCCTTTCCTTTGTTGCGCATTTAGCTTTAACTTTCGCACTTCGGCCTTCAGGCTTACGCATGTTGGGTTAGCGCACATACCTTTAGTCTGTTTTAGTTATTTTCGCACTTCGGCTGCCTTAAGGACATCTGTTTTGCGCACTTTAGTTTCAGGTTTGTGCACATCTGAATTTGGCGCATTAGATCCTAAATTCGCAGTCAGTTTTTTTCATGCACGTTTCTAAAGCGTTATCTATCTCTGAATGTGTTGTTGATGTATCCTGCTTTGTTTTACAGTTTGGCTTAGTGAACATGGTACCTGGAAGTTTATTTTAACAGCTACTTAGGAGTGGGTAAGATATTTACGTTGCTCAAGAGCTTTTTTATGGGGGTTATAATCTTTATCCTAGAAGCGAGCACCTTTCTACCTTTCAGCTAGATTACAAGTTTTGCGTTATGAGGGGGAAAGCATTGTTATGCTTCATAACGCTGCTTTTTCCCTAACGCCGTTATTACAAGTATTACAAGTCTTGTAGGTATAGGTGTACCGCACACCTTTTTGGCCGTCACGCAAAGTCAGTACCGCACTTTTTAAAAAGTTTTTTTTCAATGGGACTTCCATAGCGCCGGTATTACGAGTTTGCCTGGGAGGCCAAAAAGTGAGCGGTACACCCTATACTGACAAGATCCGTACCGCCATCTAAAGTCAGTAGTTATGAGTTTTATGCTACAGCTTTGTAACGTAAAACTCATAACTACTGTGTTACAAAGTACACCAAACAACTATAAAACACCTTTTAACCCCTAAACGAGGCCCTCCCGCATCGCAAACACTAAAATAAAATTACTAACCCCTAATCTGCCGATCCAGACATCGCCACCACCAAATAAAATTATTTACCCCTATTCCGCCGCTCCCCTTCATCGTCGCCACTATAATAAACCTATTAACCCCTAAACCGCCGCCCTCCCACATCGCAATCACTATTTAAAGATTATTAACCCCTAATCTGCCGTCTGCCCACACCGCTGCTATAATAAACCTATTAACCACTAAACCGCAAGCCCCCACAACGAGAAATACTAAAATAAATTAACCCCTAAACCTCTGACCTCCCACATCACTAACTCTAAATAAATATATTAACTCCTAACCCTAACGTAACCCTAAGTCTAACCCTAACACCTCCTAACTTAAATATAATTAAAATAAAGCTAAATAAACCTTACAATTATTACCTAAATAATTCCTATTTAAAACTAAATACATACCTGTAAAATAAAACCTAAGCTAGCTACAATATAACTAATAGTTACATTGTAGCTATCTTAGTTTTTATTTCACAGCTAAGTTTGTATTTATTTTATCTAGGTAGACTAGTTATTAAATAGTTAACTATTTAATAACTACCTAGTTAAAATAAATAAAAAATTACTTTTAAAATAAAACCTAACCTGCCTTACACTAAAAACTAACATTACAATAAAATAAATTAATAAAATACAATTTACTAAAATGCAAAAAAAAATAAACACTAAATTACAAAAAATAAAAAACAAAATTATCAAAAATAAAAATGAATTACTCCTAATCTAATAGCCCTATCAAAATAAATTACCCCCCCCCCCCCCAAAATAAAAATAAAAACCCTAGCCTACACTAAACTGCCAATGGCCCTTAAAAGGGCCTTTTGCCGGGCATTGCCCCAAAGAAATCCGCTCTTTTACCTATAAAAAAAAAAATACAAGCACCCTTCAACAGTAAAACCCACCACCCAACCAACCCCCCCCCCCCTCCCCCCGCCAAATAAACCTAAACTAACCATTGCTCTGAAAAGGGCGTTTGGAATGGCATTTAGCTCTTTTACATTGCCCAAAACCCTAAGCAAAAAAAACACTCACCCCCGACGATCCACTTACAGTTATCAAAGTCCGGACATCCATCCTCATCCAGTCGGCGAAGTCCTCATCCAAGCGGAAAGAAGTCTTTATCCAGGAGGCCACTTCTATCAATCCATCCGGCGAAGTCCTCATCCAAGCGAGAAGAAGTCTTCATCTAGACGGCATCTTCTATCTTCATCCATCCGGCGCAGAGCTGGTCCATCTTCAAGATATCCGGCGTGGAGCATCCTCTTCTTACAGTCGTCGCTGGAAAATTAAGGATCCAATCAGCCAATAGGTGTTTAACATCTTACTGGAAGGCAAAGAAAAAGATTGCAAAAGAATTGGCTACAACGGGGGCATGAGTTTTTACTGGTAACATCTAAATCAAGTATATTGGATTTCCATATTGCCTTACAAAATCCGTTACAATTTGAATTTAACAGTAACGAGATTGAAGGCATAATACTGGCCATTGGATGACATGTGACCCACAAAAAGGAAACAAAGATTTTTCATTGTTGCAAAACCGGGTCATCTGAAAATACGATAAGTGACTTTTATATGAATCATAACTACCAACCGAGTCTTAAATGTTATAAGCTTTTACATTTGTATTTTATAGAGTGCACACTCTTGTTTTAATCGTAAATATTACCATATTTTAATTATATAAATAAAATCCTTGTCTTTAGCCTTATGAGCGCTTCTCTTTATTTTTAAGTTTTAGATATGTTGGTTCAAGCTCCGTCTTTTTTCCTTTAGCAGAATCTCACACCAAGCGACTCTCGTTGTTTCTTCAACACCATTGTTGAAGGATCAATTTTCCAAAAAGTTATTTAAATCTTCAAACAAACTCCATGAGTCTTTCTCTAACATAGAAGGTTAAGATTGATGTCAGCTCTTCTGAACCTTCACTCTCTCTCTTTCCCCTATGTTGCTCATTGTATGGAAGTGCTAGGTCTTATGATTGCAGCTTCAGATGCAATTCTGTTTGCTCGTTTTCACATTGAACCTCTTCAGCTTTGTATGCTTCGTCAATTGTGCAGAGATTATACTCCGCTGTCTCAAAAGATATTTTTGGATGCCAGTACAAGTCAGTCTCTATCTTGGTGGCTGGATCATCAGTTTAAAAGAGAACGGTGGCTACTGGGCATTTTTACAGCTGAGCAATCCAAACATCTTTTACCCACACATCCTATTACACCAATCTTCCATTATCTCCCAAAAACACATAAGAGTCTTTTGTCTCCACCAGGCCGTCCTATCATTTCAGGCATAGGCTCCCTTTTGGAGCCTATGTCTGAATGGATTGACAGCATTTTACAACCACTGGTCACTAATTTATACAGCTATACTAGAGATTCTGGTCACCTTTTAGATATTTTGCAAAAAAAATTTTGGCAGGCTGGCTATAAGTGGGTAACAGTAGATGCTGTATCCTTGTATTCTTCTATACCTCATGTGCACGGATGCCGGGTGCTGGAATTCTTCCTAAATAAAAAAATACATCTTATAAAGATGAAGTCAAACAATTCATTGTGGAGGTGGTGGAGTTCCTACTTACTCACAATTACTTTATTTTTTATTCTGTTTATTATTTGCAATGTCAGGAAACAGCTATGGGGGCGAAGTTCGCCCCCTCATATGCAAATTTGTTTGTGGGTAGGTGGGAGCTCCAGCACATATACAACATGGGAGAACCTTTCAGGTCCGGCATCCTTCTGTAGATGAGGTATATAGATGATCTCATCTTCATTGTGAAGGAGGATTTTCCTTTTGATGACTTCCTGATTGTCTTGAATGACAATGATGTCAATCTTAGATTTACCGGAGAGTCACATCAGGAAGGAGTGAACTTCTTAGACCTCCACTTACATGGTGACATCACTACACAAAAGATTGTATCCACCACATATAGAAAGGAAACGGCAGGTAATACCATACTCCATGCCACCTCATGCCATCCTCAGCACCTAGTCAGATCTATTCGCAGAAGTCAATTCATTAGGCTTAGACGTAATGCTAGCACATTAGAAAATTACATTCAAGGTGGTAATGATCTTATTATAAGATTAAAAGCCAGAGGTTACAATGAAAGAGAGTTATACAGAACTTTTGAGGAGATAAAGGATTGGGTCCCGCATTCTAAGGGATCATCTCCCAAGATAGACAACACCAGTGGTTCCGTTGACACCAGGATAGGGACTAACAAGGATAATATAAATATAAATAAAAGTAATAACAAAAACAAAAATTATTTGGATGAACGAAGTATTGTCTTTTCAACCCAATTCTCCCCTCAATACAACTCTATATGCAGCATAATTAAGAAGCATTTGCACTTATTGAAGGGTAATGAGGTTTTGCAGCCCTATATAAAGGAATGCAGATTTGTTGCTAAGAAACCACCTACATTAGCTTCCAAACTCTCCCCTAGTTTAGTTAAGTCGCAGATTAAGTCCAGTGATAATTGGCTTAGGGGTAAAGGAAACTTCAGGGCACATCTCACGAATTGTCTTACCTGTGAAACAATGGATTTTACTAATAGGTTTTTTAGTAAAGCTACAGGTGAGTGTTTTGAGAGAGATTTTTATGCCACATGTCTTACTAATTACATAGTGTATCTATTGAATTGCCAGCTTTGTGAGGCCCAATATGTGGGTCAGTCGACCAGAACTCTTAGGGATCGCGCTAGAGAACATCTAAGAGACATAAAAAATTTCAACAAAGATTCTGCTGTAGCGAAACATTTTAATCTTTCTCACCTCACTAATGTACCTAAGCTTAAAATCAAGGTCATTGACCTAGCAAGAACTCCTTATCGAGGAGGAGACATATCCAAGGTGCTAGATAGGAAAGAACTATTTTGGATATATAAACTAAAAACCAGATCACCATTAGGTATGAATCTAGAATGGGATATGAGATATTATATTGACTAGGTTGAGACTATCAAATGTATTGATGGTTATACATTTATTTTCATATTAGTACACACTTTAATACATTTCCCTAGTCATATTATTTAATCCCCTCTCAGAGTATTTGGTTTTTCCTTTGTGCCCCAAGTAAATTCTGATACACATACAGAAATACATAACTATAGTAGGTTTGTTTTCACACACCCACTTGTAGAAATGTGTGCAAATCCGTATGGGTATGTGTGGACACATCTTCTTATGTGTTTACATATTGCCATACAAGGGATTAATTTATTTTTGGGGTTTTATTGATCTAATTGATTGACTCATTATTTATTTTTGTATTTATTTATACATCCATTTGTCCTACATTTATACCATATGAGTTAACTGTGCCCTATTCATTATCATTATGTTTTTATTAACATATCTCAAAATTATGTGATTATGTTATTTACATCGCTGTTTTGATATGAAATGTTTTTCTTCATCAACTATAATCTTTTGGTTTCATCAATTTTTTCCTTTGATTATTAGTGTCAACTTATTATATATGCATACATATTACAATATGATTCTGCTCATATTGATGTTTGCACAAGCTATGGAATGTATCATATGGCACTTTTACTCTAATGAGAACTGCTGTTAATTCTCTTGTGTATCCTGTCTCTGAGTTATGCATATTTGACATCTTTACATATTTACAAATCTGCATACATTGTGCTTATATTGTTAATATTGTTACTATTATCATTATGTGCCAAGTATTGCTACCTCTTCTCAAGTATATTGTGTACGTTTTTATTCTGATCTGTTACATCTATGGAGGTTGGTCACTTTTAGAACCTATTCTTGAAGCCTGTGTGACACTCAATAGTTACGTCACCTGACAAACGAAGCTTTCCATTGGTGCACGGCCCTTTAAATGTAACAGCTGTTCCTACTTGTATTTAGCTTCTATGAATAAGCGCTTGTGTGCGCGAAACATGTAAGATTGCTGATCCCCTCCATTGTTTGGTCGTGTCTTACATTTTATTGGAATAAATTACTACTATTTTTTTCTGTTGCTCAGTAGGCACCGTTTTCTTTTATTCTGATATTGCGGTCGTCCTCTGTTCTTTGCTTGGCTCCACACACCCCTGTTATCAGGAGTTGGTATGTTCTACCCCTCTTCCTCTGCCCGGCGGAAGTTTTCAGCAGCAGCACACCTTTTCTCAGCATGAATCATCAGTTTATCATTCTTTTGCTTCTCCTACCTGGACTGTGATCACTACAGATAAGTCTCTCAGTTTGGGGACCTGTTTGGAGGTTTCTGAGAACACAGAGTTTGGGCAATTTTCAGGGCTTTTCAAGCTTGGCCTCTGTTGAAAAGAGAATCTCATCTTTGTTTTAAGACAGACAATGTCTGTCGCAGTAGTATCTTATGTCAACCATTAGCGGGGAACTCGCAGTGAAGGAGTGTCTTGAATTCTCTTATGGACAGAAACCAATTTCTATCTAGTCTCTGCAATTCATATTCCAGGAGTGAGCAACTGGGAAGTGGACTTTCTACATCCAGGGGAGTGGTCTCATCACCAGAATGAGTTCAATAAGATTGTGGATCTTTGGGTACTCCCAGAGATAGATCTGATGGCTTCCTGTTTGAACAACAAACTTCCCTGGTACTTTGCGAGGTCCAGGGATCCTTAAGCAGAGTTTGTGGATGCTCTAGTAGCTCCTTGGTCATTTCAGCTTGCTTATCTGTTTCCACTACTGTTACTTCTACCCAGAGTGATCACCAAAATATGTCTAGAGAAATCATCAGTAATCTTGATTGCTCCAGCTCGGCCTTGCAGGATTTTGTATGTCGATCTATTTCAGATGTCCAGCTGCCCTCCTTGGCCTCTCCCTCAGCTGTCAAACCCTCTGTCTCAAGGTCCATTTTTCCATTAGGAACTTAAGTCTCTAAACTTGATGGCATGGAAATTGAACGTTAAGTCCTTAGACATAGAGGTTTCTCTGATTCAGTAATTGAAATCTTAATTCAGACCCATAAGCCTGTAACTAGGAACATTTTCTCATAAGGTCTGGAACGCCTTTATTTCTTGGTGTATGGTTCACATTTTTTCCTTGTAATCTTTCTACAGGATTATTTGGATAAGTGTCTATCTGACAGTTCTTCTGCTAGAAGAGTTTGCGTTATCTACTCTTTCTTCTGATCCTCCTTGTCTTATTCTTCATCAGGATAAGTCAGTTTTACAGACTACTTTTGACTTCTTGCTTAAGGTTGTTAGCAGAAAAATTGTCCCTTCTTAATGTGCTGGTCCTAAGAATGCTCCAGAGAGATTTTGCATAATCTGAATGTTGTTAGAGTATTAAAATATTACATTGATGCTACTAAGAACTGTAGACAAACTTCTAGTTAGTTCATTTACTTTTCTGGTTCTAGAAAAGGACAGAACATGTTTGCCGTTTCTTTGGCTTCTTGGTTGGAACTTTTGATTCACAAGGCTTACTTGGAGGCGGGTAAACCTCCACCGCAACAGATTACTGTTTATTCTACTAGGTCAATTGCCACTTCTTGAGCCTTCAAGAATGAGGCTTCTTTGCATACTTTTACAAAACTCTACTATTTTTATGATTTTGCTTCTTCTGAGGCAGCCTTTGGCAGGAAGGTCCATTAGGCAGTTGTCTCAGCTTTATTTTTTTGCCTGATTGATTCATTTTTTTTTTTTTTTATTATTTTTTTTTTATTGAAGTTAAGACACATATCATCACAGCAACAAGAACTCGCCCACAGGCCAAAGTTACAACAAAGAGATTAATACATTGTCTATACATAGGCATTGTTGAGAAAGCAATAGGCATATATAGCAAGAGAAAATAAATTTTGAAATCTGGTTTTGAAGATAGACAGTATCTTGGGCGAGATTAAATAAAACTTCATTTTATAATATATTATCAGCGTATGAGCTCCACATTCTAATAGTATTTTACCTAAGACCAAAATATCAGTCTGTGGAGGGTCAACATAGATATCAGCCACTCTTGGGCCGAGATTAATAGGGGGATGGGGGATATTCAGCGGGTAAGCACCGCTATACGCATAGGGAAAGGGGTGGGGGGGGGGACGGAGCCATAAATATAGAGACTAGCAGGACATAATACGGCATGCTGGGTTAACTTATAAGCAATAAACTGATCATGGATTTATTTCAGGTTATTGTGGATATTGGAGTTCTCCCCTCCAGTAAAGTGATTAATACAAAATATATGCCAAGTGTCCCAAGAGGTCTATATATGGGACCAGACGGTCAAGGTAGTTCAAAGTTTACCGCTTCAGGGCAATATTTGGGAGTATTTTAGAATTATACGAAAGGTATGATGCTTTATAATCATAGGTAAAAGACACCCTTATTGCAATAAATAGAGGTATGTCTAATCAAGGGAGGCCTAATCTTCCTGTTATAACTGGTTAACATAACTTGGACTATATAGATGCTATTAGTGTTTACAACATGTTTAAAGGGTATGCTTACCTCTATGAGTATGTACACTATTAGTGAACTATAGGTAAGCCTGGTTAAACAAACCCAAACAATAAAAATTTCATACCATAAATCTTACCTAGAACAATTAGCAGTCTCATATAACATATATACTATAAGCAGCCCCTACTTCTCCTTATTAACTGAGCCCTAACTACTACACATAATTAAAAATGGAGAGAGTTAGTTGAGGCATTTTAAGATAGCATTGAGTCATGTTAGGTTAGGCTGAAAACATTTAACTAATAAACTTAATACGTTGCCACATAGAAGCATTAGTGAGACCACACTTTGTAATATTTGGTCTAGAATGAGAGAGCCACTAATAGATTTTTCTAGCGTCCTGACATGTACATCGTAAAATAGGCGATTCCCATAAGTATAGCATGGGCAGAGAGAAATAGCATGGGGGGACATATTTTCTATATATCTAAGTAAAACATATAATTACAGAACAATTAACTTCTTCAAACTTGTGAACAGTTAGACCATGTAGCTACTCTAGTCTCTATTAACAAATTATCCGTTTACAGTAAGCGTATCCCACAGTGACTGTGTACGTGGGAAAGAATTAACTAACATAATGTACTGGACAATTAACAATTAACACTGTACCCAGGGGTACCGGGGAGCTTATAAACACAGGTTTGGTGCTAGCAGTCATTTTCTATCTCAGTAAGCATATAGCAGAGGGGATGGACAAAATTTTCATTATGATATAGAGAGACACACATGGAGTTGAAACGAATGCAGAGCATCATTAAACACCTCAAAAAAAATCTTAACATGCATATTACAGCGATAATGTTGAAGCAACTTTACATCTTCAATAACGTAAATTTATGTATCAGTGTTTTACCTCTACATCTCATTAAGAAAACTTAACAATTTAGGCAATGCAATTCTATATATGCTGGGGTATGATTTTAAAACTAACTCCTTACTAAATGTATAGTATGAATAAGCTATGGCAGTTATTTATAATCAGCCACCTTGGAAGGAAGCGGCATGTCACAATCTCTACCCACACTCAATAACAAGTGCTGATCATGGAGGTGTGTAAGAGTACATAACTTCTGCAAATTACTGCAGACTTGCAAGGTGTCCGATGAACAATCTGTAACCTGCTTGGCTTAAACCATAGTCTACAATTCTCAGCCAGGACAAATCCAGAAAATTAGGTGACTGACCAGGGCAGATCAGGAGAGCGTTTGCATAATTTCAAGTATAGCCCTCCGGTTTGTCTCAGTTTTAACCTATGCCCAATCGCAGTTTGAAACATGAAAGCTGAGATTCAGGTTTGCTCCCAGATAATGTATGCAAAAAAATGCCCAGGGGCATCGTGTCTCTATTCTTTATTACTTCTAATGCTTGCCTGGGAAGCTTTATGGAAGGATCTCCTGCGTTCCACTCCGAGAACCCCCAGTAGTTCCCTCCAGGGGAAGAGACTGCAGAGAAAGACACACAGAGTCCGTGGACTCTCCGCCTCCCTCCTGAAGGCCTGACTGTTGTCTCCAAAATCGCCGGCAAGGCTAGCGGTAGGTACCGCTCTTCAGTAGTTGGAAGGTGTAGCCTGGGGCCCTGAGGCAGCCGCAGTAAGCGCTGCATACCTGTGATCTGGAGGAATCCCTCTGGCCTCGGCACAGCGGTCTTTACGTGGACCGGAACAGCTGGGCTTGCAGGTGTCAGATCGCCACTCGAATTGTCAGACACTGCTATAGTCAAATCTCGTCTGGGCTGCTTTGCTTGTGGTGGCTCAGATGGGGATTGTGTAGATAGTAGATTTTCTGAACGGTCCGCCACGTGGATGTTATTACTGAATGAGCGAGCAGCGCCATCTTGTCCTCGCAGCACCTCAATGTCGGATCTTAAGCTGCGAAAATGAATATCAGCTTTGTCAAGGAGGTCCTTTAGGATATAAGTCAAGTGTATGAAAGTTTCCTCCATTTCTTAGGCTTGATAAATAGGATATATAGTTTTCTAGGACTGCTTACATAAAGGCTTTAGTGAACAGATTTCAGGAGCTCTCCTAAAACACGTCTATCCTCTATGATAGTTGGCTCCGCCCCTGATTCATTTTTTTAAGTACATTAAAAAAAAAAGTATTTGGGTTGTGGATTTAATTTCTCAGTAAAAATCCCTCTCTTTGTTATTACTCATAGGCTCCACGGCTTGGGTATTAGTTTCCAGGAGTAATGAATTGTGGACTCTCACCACCTGTATGAAAGAAAACATATTTTATGCTTACCTGATAAGTTAATTTATTTAATGGTGGTGAGAGATCACAAGACCCCACCCTTTGTTTTTTGGGTTTAGTATTTTCTTTAGCACATCTTTTTTCCCTGCTCCTTTTATTGGCTCGTATTCCTTTTTCTTATCTCACTTTGCTTGGCTATACGTTAGACTGAGTTATGTGGTAGAAGATTTATAGGGCTCTTGAGGTTTGAAAATCTTTGCATCCTCCTAGTGATAAGGAAGAGTAATGCCCAGAAGTAATGGACCATGGACTCTCACAACCATGAAAGAAATGTATCTATCAGGTAAGCATAAATTATATTTTTTAAGAAGGTACGGTGATTGACATATCAAATAATGTAAAAGGTTAAGATGTACTGTAAAATGTCACAAAAGGAAGAGGAACAACTGTGGGCTCTTCCTTTTGCAGTACATTACAATTTAGAGGTAGAAGTGGGTTAAAGTATGTTAATCACAATTTATTTTTAGATTTATGCTATGTAGTGATCAATTGATGTACAGGTTTTGTTTGTTTGTTCATTCCCTGCATGAAGTTCATTTTAATAGTTTTTTTTTATTTATATATACTATTTTTTTTTATTTCCAGCAGTAAAAAAAGATGTTTCAGTACCAGAAACCATTCATGTAAATGGACACAGCAATCAACCCACCAAACCAGTAGCAAAAGGACGTCCTGGCCGTAAACCTAAGATAATTGTAAATAACAATGACAACATTGCTAAAAATAGTGTTCCGCCACTTATTCCCAAGAAAAGAGGTAGAAAACCCAAATACATCCGAACTGAGGAGCAGCAAAACTCATCCAAACTAATTGTTCCATTTACAAAGGTTAAAGAGCAACCAACCACTTCTACAGGCAACGTTCATGTAAAGCAAGAGGTTAAGAATGAAAATGAGGTACCAAAAAAGCGAAGGGGTAGAAAACCAAAGGTAAAGACAGAGGCAACTATGACAACTGCTCCTCCTGTACCACCACCAGCTGAGCCTGAACATATAGACCTAGGAATTGTTAAAATTCAAACCAGAAGCAAATGTAAAAAGTCAGAGGAGCCAATGGATGAATTGGTAGATGTGTCTGATGACCCAAATCTTTCTGAAACCCAAATGAGAACTAGAAACCAGGGAAGGAGGACTGCATTTTACAATGAGGAAGATTCTGAAGAGGAGCAAAGGCAGCTACTGTTTGAAGATACCTCTTTAACATTTGGTACCTCTAGTAGAGGAAGGGTGCGGAAACTGACTGAAAAGGCAAAGGCAAATTTAATTGGCTGGTAACAAAGCATTGTAGTTAAAATGCTTAAAAGCAGCTTCACTAAATACTTTACAAACTGCTCTTGTGCTGCTATAATAGGAGGGAATAGACAGTGATAAAAGTGGAATTTATATTTTAGACCTTTCATATTTATTATATATGAAGTGGGTTTACACATTTCACAATTCATAGTTGACAAACTGACAAAGACTAACAAGATTTGCTTAATTCAGGCAAATAGTCTACTTACAGCATTGTGAAATGTGCACTAGCAACAGGGCTTTGTACAGCAAAATGACTATTTTTAACAAATGAGGGTACACTATAATGCAGAGTTTAAATAATTTTATTGATAATGGTAACCATTTGGGGGTTTTGTGTTTCCTATATGTATAAATGAAATGTTACCACAATGTATGCATCCAAAACAAAAACTAGTAATGGTAACCCTGGGCTTGTGTGTTATCACATACAAAGTTATTGACATATCTTACATACATATATTTATATATCAATTATATCCACATTGGAAGATTTTCATTTGTCTAATTTTTCAGACCTTGATTCCGCCAGTCAATCACTAAATCAGAGTATTGTGCCAAAGACTGAGACTAAAGACAGTTAAATCCTGTAATTTCTGTCAGAACTGCGCACAATTTTTGTGTATATGTATATAAAAAAATATATAAAAGCAGGTGTATATTCGTCTTAAGGTATTGTATACTGTGCTTACTTATCCTGTTTTGGTACTTTTGTTATTAAGAAAAAGAAAAAGGAATAAAAAAAATAACCTGTGGCAGGGTACTTTTAAGATTTTAGAAAATGTAAACCCTATAGATTTAATTGAAATTTGTATATATATATATATATATATATATTTCAACAATAATTGTGATGATTAGTGATATTGATTATTGTAATGAACATGCTGCGTTTTCTTAAACATATAATAATAATGTATATTTGTTCATATCAAGCTAAAGAAATGTAGAGAAAACATAAGGGACTGTAGAGAACTATTCTCTACAACAGAATACTTGGCAGTGTATGCTAATCAATATTGCTTTGCTAAATTGATTTTTTAAAGATCTGGAAATGAACTACTTCATAGGAAATCTACAGAACTACCTTTGTATGCTCCTTGTTTACTTGCAACATACTTAATAGGATAAAATGTGTATATATTAAATGTGTGTATAAAAGTATGTGTAATTATACGCATAGGTTTACACGCATTACACACCTAAAATCCTGTTTGTTTGTTTTTTATAAATAACATGGGTTTTAGATAGTAATATAATTGGGGAAAAGTTTTAAAATGTCAAGTTTTCATTTAATTTTATAGGTTGGAAGTTTACTCTTCATTACTGAAAGGTCATTTTCCATTTAGGCTTTTTATGTCAATACACAATGCTGTTTTTTTTATTCTGATAAAAGTTAATAGAAGTTGGAAGCAAAATGTCATTTAAGTTGTGTGCCTTGTATTTTATTTTATTATATTTTCTGTATGTTTATAGTTACACAAATTAGCTGAATGTATTAAACATTGCACTGCTGTAGAATAAAAAAGCAGTTATTTATTTCTTTATAATACACTTTGCTGTTATAACATTCAGATTATTTATACAGTTGTGTGATTAACACATTGGTGAACTTTTTTTCTTATGTTTATTCGCAGGACTTGATAAGTTTTATATCAAACATAGGAGACTGCCAAAAAAGAATGTCAGTTCCCCATTTTTATGAATAATTAAAGAAAAAAATAGGGGTCAGGCATAAAATTGAAGGAACTTTGCCTCCCTGGCTCCTGGTATTTGTTATTCCTCGGTTTTGTTTTTTTTCTGAATTTATTTAACAGTTGAATAATAGTAGAATCATGGTATGGAGAGAGAAAAAACACATTCCAAATGACTGTCCATTTAATTCACATTCATTTTCCTCTATGGCTTTTATATGGTCACTTTTATATGCCAAATATTTTAGCAGGTTTCAGCAGAAATCTCAAGATTAATCATTTTAAAAATGCATTATTTCTTTTTTGACTGAAGAGAATAAGATCACTACATTAGGGGTACTAACCCGTATAAATTTCACAGGTTTCATAGGGCATCCTCTGTAGTTTATTTTGTTTATTTTTCTATCTCTGTATTAAGTTAAATTATCTGACAAAATCCACTGACTGAAAGTTAAAACGTGATTCTCACTATATTTCGCTACCCCTGCAAGCTGCAATATCACCCTTGTTAGCAAAGGGCTTTCTCTACATGTTTTCTGTAGAATTATCCTTGTAACCACTGTAATGCTTCTGTATGTTTTTACACTTTTATATGAAAAGAAATCCTGTATACAATATAAAAAATATATTTTTAAAAAAATACAAGCTCACATATTGTTTTAGGATTTAATGCACAGATTGTTTCTCTTTCATACTGTATATTTAATTTTTAAATAATGCTTTTTCCTTGTTTCGTATTGTCATTTAATAGTATATTTGTTTAAAAAAAAAGTTTTGTATAATTTGAAGTAGTCTTCACAACATATTAACATTCTGTTTGACTTGAAAAGTGATGCTTTTGAAAGCAGGTCAGATAACCTGCTGCCCAACATGCCCTATGTACAATTATTCCTGTGAAACTTACAATTTGGGCAGACATGCAAATTATTACCTTAAGTGCTGAGCCTGTTTTATTAACATTTATGTGCTATATTTAAACATACATTCTTATGATTTTTTTCTGCTGTGAGTAAAACTTTTTTTTTTTTTTTTGTCCCATCATTTTCAAAATAAACTTACTGATTGTGGATCCCAATTAGGAAAAATACACTCCCTATAATGGAAGTGTTTTTCTGATTATATTTTATTTTAATAAATGTCATAGCAAACAATGTTTGGTCGTGTATTTTCTAAATAACATATTTTCTGTTCCTTTTTTTCCAACATAGTTCTCTAGTAAAAAAAACAATGTTTAGCATTATACAGGTTTCAGGAGGAATCTGCATTTGAAAAAAATCATATGATTGCTGCTTCATGAATTGTTCAGTGTTATACAACTATTCTGCATGAAGCTTTCAAGTTTCTACTGTTTCCACATAGATAACCCCCTGGGTGTTAGTTTTAGTATCTACCTGTTTGAAGTATGGTAGTATTTAGCCAGTATGTTGAAGCCAGTTTTATATTGCACACCTTAAATCCAGAACCTAGAAAATTAAATGGTTTTAAAATGTTTAGAAGCTTTTATTTCCTCTACACAAATCCTATCTGCTTCTGCTACCTTTAATTGTTTTGTTTTATTAAATGCTAATGGAATGTGTCCTAAGACAGAATGATGTGGTACATTGAGAGAATAACCACAAGACTTTGCCAGAAGAACCAGATCTGTTGTTGGCTTGTTTTGCATGCTCTTTTCACACACAAAAAAGCATCACAATCTGAGGGCACACATACCATTGTAAACCTTCATTGCATTAGTTGTAAATCCTTGCTTATCTTGCAGGTTTCCTAAATCACCATTGCTTCAGGAGTTTTGAGTCTGATTTTTAAGTATGCTGTTTTTTTACTGATCAGTTCATTTCCATCTCTCTGCAAGTGCAGTTGGTAATTACTCATGCTTATTACGGTGTCTGAACCCTTTTTGCCCTTTTGTGTGAGAAAGTTTTAATTTGCAATTCCCTGTTAGTTCCGCGTGTCAAATTCTCCATGATGTGGGATATGCATTTATAGGTTGAAGTTTGTTTTTTGTTTGTTTTTTTTTGTTTCTTTCAGAGGCAAGATCGCTTATCACCTATATGATCTGACATACTTACAGATTCTGAAAAGTGTTTGTCCTGCTTTGGAAGGATCCAATTCATCCTTGCTCTCTGACCTTTGTTCTTTACATATTGCAACACCATTGTTAAAACCAATATATATTGCATGAGGTTTTTCCCATAGCCAGATCTTTTCACAGATGGATCTTTTACGTTGTGCTCCTTCATATCAGTTTCTCCCTTTAGATTTGAGGACTTCTAATTTTGTTTCTTCTGAATGTGTTTAGTTCCTGAAATATTCTTGGATAATAATTCTTTAATGGAGGCTTTATTTCACATGCTGGATATTTACATGGTCTTTAAGTATTATTTAAAATCAGTGATATCAGATTGCTTTCGTTCATAAGGTGGTGATTCATTATGCCAGTGAATCACTTTCTATCCACTAAGAGGAGGCAAAGTTTCCCAAAACACTCAAAAACATTTCATCCCTCCCACGTCCCTGGTATGCCAGTTTAAACTTTGCCTCCCAGCATGAAAAATAGTTATCCTTCTATTTTTCTTTAGAGAAGGGTTCTCTAAAGGGGGCCCAGATTCCCCCTCAGAGAGCTGCTACAGAAATAGGGAGGGGGGGGGCTGGAGTATGGGTAGTGACACAATTACTCTGTAATGTATGGATAGTATACAGTAGTAAAAGTTTGTGCACAGAGGAGTTACAACTCTTATTCAAGGGGCTGTAACCCGGTTTCATGTTTTTTATTTTCCTTTGTTTATTTAATGGAGGTTAACAAACTTTCTTTTGACAGAGATTTAGCAGTTTAGAGTGTTTAAAGGGATATGAAACCCAAATTATTATTATTATTTTTTTTGGCATTCAGATAGAGCATGCAATTTTAAGCAATTTTCTAATTTACTCCTATTATCATTTTTCCTTTGTTCTCTTGTTATCTTTATTTGAAAAGCAGGAATGTAAGGTTAGGAACCAAAAATGGGCCGGTTCCTCAGCTTACATTCCTGCTTTTTTTTTTTTTTTTTAAAAGATACCAAGAGATAAAGAAAAAAGTATAATAGGAGTAAATTAGAAGGTTTCTTAAAATTGCAAGCTGTATCTGAATCATGAAATAAAAAAAAATGGGATTAATATCTCTTTAACTGGGTATCTGTGATTATACTTATTTAAGATACCGGCCCTTTTACCGGCCCTTTTAATTGTCGCTTCCTCATAGTGGCCGGCTTCCTTCTCGCTTTTCTGTCTGCCAGCCTGCAACAGGAGCGCTAAGATGAGACCAGGATTCAGTCTTAGCGTGGTGGGAGGAGAGGCAGTTAGTGCATAGGTAATTGTAAATAGATAAGAGTTAATGGCAGTTTTCAGTTGTTCCCGCCACTATGCCTCCTCCACAGCTGCAATGCGCTACAGGAATCCTGTCTCTAGCAAGTTGGCTATGGTACCCTGGAACTAGGGAGGGCACTTTGGTATTATATCTGCAGTATTCTCTACAGTATATTTACTTGCTCTGGATTGGCTCTCTACTGGATCAGCAACCTGTGAGGAGAATGGTCTCAGCATGCTGTAAGACACAGTGGAGGGGTGCTTCAGTCCAGGCAAGTGACTCAGGCACTACACAGCCCCGGAGCTATCCAATAGTACTCTCCTTACAGGTACTACATAGCTGGGGTCACAGCCCTACACCTTATGAGTTTTACCTATGTGTTTACGAATTTAGGGGAATGAGGCACAGTATAGTTATTATCCTAGCATCCTTAGGACTCCTTAGCAGCTCAATTTACCCTTTTTATCTGAAGAACCTTATTTCTTTTTAATGACACAATGAGTCCATGGATCATCTTAATTAAGGCGGCAAAGAGCACCACAGCAAAGCTGTTAAATATCACCTCCCTTCCCTCCCAACCCAGTCATTCTCTTTGCCTACGTTAAGTGCAAAGAGGTGGTAAATTAGGTGTTAGAAAAAGATCTTCAATCAAGAGTTTATTATTTTTAAAGTAGTACAGGATTGTGCTGCTTTGTCCTGGGATGTAGTCGTAGTCCATATCAGTCTCTTCAGTAGAGCAGTGGTGGCTTTAGAGCGGTGGGAACTTGTGGGACATAATTCTCACTGCTCCTCCCATACTGATGCTGCCCTAACTCTGAAAAACCGAGGGATCTTACTCAGTCTTTTTCCTTTTGTCACAGGTCCATGGGAGGGAGAGGACCTCTTAAACCTGGGAGCTGCCTTTCTGTCGGGCAGATGAGGATGTAATTGCTGACTTATTATCTGGGGGATAAAGGACTCAGAAAAAGTTAGGCACTTGGGATGTAGTCGTAGTCCATATCAGTCTCTTCAGTAGAGCAGTGGTGGCTTTAGAGCGGTGGGAACTTGTGGGACATAATTCTCACTGCTCCTCCCATACTGATGCTGCGCTAACTCTGAAAAACCGAGGGATCTTACTCAGTCTTTTTCCTTTTGTCACAGGTCCATGGGAGGGAGAGGACCTCTTAAACCTGGGAGCTGCCTTTCTGTCAGGCAGATGAGGATGTAATTGCTGACTTATTATCTGGGGGATAAAGGACTCAGAAAAAGTTAGGCACTTGATTCAACAAGGGACAATAAAGAGACTCATGGGATATGGGACACTTTATTTATGACAATGGACAGTAACAGCGCAGGCACTGGGGCTGGATGTAAATGGCATAGGCTTATGGTGGTTCTCATCTCCCAGCATTTTAATAATATGCACGACCGGGAGATGACTGGATTTGGCGACGCCCACAATGGGCGGTACTAGGGGAAAGCATTGCGTGCCCTTTCTTACTTCCTCTTCCTTTTAGTCTGAAGAAGCTTGTTAACATTTTATCCTGGTATCACTCTAAAGTATTAGGAGTAAGATTGTGACATTTAATACCACAACCAGTGCTACCTAACGGAGTGTCAAAACAACAGGGTAGGTATAAGATACAACACTCAAATCTCAAATGCTATTCCCAAAAGGTAAGTGCACCTCCTAACATCAAACCAAAATAGAAAAAGAACAAGGGGATATGGGAACGCGCTGTAAAAAACAGCATATGAGAGGTAAAGAACTATATAAGGAATGTGGATTACACAAGAGTATAATAAAAAAGTTTATATTTGTTTATAATTATATTACAATAAGCGATGCCGGCATCTGATACAAAGTAAAATAGTACAATTAAAATAGGATGAGAATCAGCATAAATTATAAAACATCAGTGTGTAGTGCTATAAGTAACTATAAAAATAATATGTTGCAAAGTAACACAATGTTAAAATTGAAACAGAGTCAATGTTACCGTCCTTTCACAATCAGGCCAGTGATTAGAGTGTCTGATCCAGCTGTTTATATGAATGCAGGTATGACTTGGAAAATTCCCTCTGCGTTGTTTTTAAAACAGCGAAAAGCTTGCAAAATCTTCTGGCTTGTATCCAATGACTGTGAGTTAAATTTCAAAGACACATTCACAGCCGTATTTGCGGGATATCCCGTGCTGTGGACCGGTTCCGGTCAGGAGGTCAGAGTGCAGGAGTAATGATAAGCAACTACAGACTTCGTTTCTTTGAGGTAAAAATGAATCAGACTGCTTTTAACAAATGTGGGTCATGGGTGGGAATTACGCATATAGAGTCAATTCATATATTAAAGAGGCTCAATGCACCACACCTACCGCATATGTAAGTCAAGCAGTTGTATTGCAAATGGAGTTTGTAACAGCGTCCATATTATTCAGATTCCAGTGCTGGACAGAAGAAAGTAGATCATGGGTATGATGGTATTTCCAAGAAAAAACAACTCTGTGAATTAGAGTTGGTCTCAACCACCTTACCTACTACTTAATTTCACAAGTTATGAGCAAATTTCTATGCGTTTCAGCCTAGTCAGGCCTTTATCAAGATGCTCATTATGGTCTTTCATGAATTTAAATGCACTGTGGTTCTCTGTGATTGTATCAGAGAGGGTCATGTGATTAGATGAGAGAAAGTCATGTGATTAGATGAGAGAAAGTCATGTGATTAGATGAGAGAAAGTCATATGACTGGGTTTTACCATGATTTTTCACAGTTTAATCAACATTCGTTATATGTTTATAAATACCTCAACATTTTGTTCTATTTTGATGAATGTTAGAACTAATGAGGATTGGAGTAAAAGCATTTAGATTGTGCAGTAGATCTATATACCAGAGATAATACAAAAAATTGTACATGAAATATTTCCATGAAAGATTATGGAAAAATATGAAAAAATATATATATATAAAAAACCACGAGCAGTACGTATTTGCAACAAAAAACTTTTTTAGTGGTGATTAAGTCGTGAGTATGGTTAACTCTAAAAAATATTGAAGTGAAATACTATAGAAATATGATATCAAAAACATACCCTTATTTGGAAGACATATCTTTTTTTGAGAAACATATCCTTTTTTGAAAGACATATCTTTTTTTGAAAGACATATCGTTTTTTGAAAAACGTATCTTTTTTTGAAAAACGTCGTTTTTTTGAAAAACATCGTTTTTTGAAAAACATCTTTTTTTGAAAAACATCGTTTTTTGAAAGACATCGTTTTTTGAAAGACATATCTTTTCAAAAAACGATATGTCTTTCAAAAAAAGATATGTCTTTCAAAAAAGGATATGTTTCTCAAAAAAAGATATGTCTTCCAAATAAGGGTATGTTTTTGATATTATCATATTTCTAAAGTATTTCACTTCAATATTATTTAGAGTTAACCATACTCACGACTTAATCACCACTAAAAAAGTTTTTTGTTGCAAATACGTACTGCTCGTGGTTTTTTATATATATATATTTTTTCATATTTTTCCATAATCTTTCATGGAAATATTTAATGTACAATTTTTTGTATTATCTCTGGTATATAGATCTACTGCACAATCTAAATGCTTTTACTCCAATCCTCATTAGTTCTAACATTCATCAAAATAGAACAAAATGTTGAGGTATTTATAAACATATAACGAATGTTGATTAAACTGTGAAAAATCATGGTAAAACCCAGTCATATGACTTTCTCTCATCTAATCACATGACTTTCTCATCTAATCACATGACTTTCTCTCATCTAATCACATGACTTTCTCTCATCTAATCACATGACCCTCTCTGATCCAATCACAGAGAACCACAGTGTATTTAAATTCATGAAAGACCATAATGAGCATCTTGATAAAGGCCTGACTAGGCTGAAACGCGTAGAAATTTGCTCATAACTTGTGAAATTAAGTAGTAGGTAAGGTGGTTGAGACCAACTCTAATTCACAGAGTTGTTTTTTCTTGGAAATACCATCATACCCATGATCTACTTTCTTCTGTCCAGCACTGGAATCTGAATAATATGGACGCTGTTACAAACTTCACTTGCAATACAACTGCTTGACTTACATATGCGGTAGGTGTGGTGCATTGAGCCTCTTTAATATATGAATTGACTCTATATGCGTAATTCCCACCCATGACCCACATTTGTTAAAAGCAGTCTGATTCATTTTTACCTCAAAGAAATGAAGTCTGTCGTTGCTTATCATTACTCCTGCACTCTACAGAGTGGGATAGGTCACGTAGCAATTTTAGAGCTCAAGCACAAAGTAATTAAGCATATACATTTTTCAATATATAAGAGTCTTACAACCTAGATACTATTAAGAGCCAAATATGCCCAATAGGCTTTTGCTATTTATAATAGCTTGTCAATAATTTTTCCATTTGCAATCTATTGCTTTTTAGAGGCACTAAGATCTGTTGTAATTTTTTAGCATAATAAGCCCATGCTGAATATTCACCTAACACAGTGAGAGTGTTTTTAACTTTTTAGGGCAGTACTATCATCCACAATAAGCTGTCTTTTTAAATGATAACAATAAAGGTTAATTTTTAACACACAGCATTGTTAGTTTTTCATGGCACAGTAATCATGATTCAATAATAAATAATAAAGATATCATATCAGTGTATATAAGCATCTCTTTTTTGTTTGACTACCCTGCTTCTTTAGCAAGTGTAGTCATAAACTGTACTGGATTTTATACTGCGCATCTAGTCGGAAGAAGAAGCGCTTGATAGCATATTCAGCTGCGCATCTCTGGTGAATTGGATGCGTGCCAACTAGTGTCTGCAGAGTTGCGGTTCTGAGTTGCGGGGGAACGGCTCCTTTCTAAGCAGTGAGGGTCGATTTCTTCAGACAGGTAGGCACCTCAGCAAAGTACTGCTGTGGTGTAGAGGTGATCTGCAGGGCTATTTTCTATTTCTGTATTTACATATGCTAAAAAGGAAAAAAGTTACAGTTTTTTAACATTTAAAAAGACAGTAACTTTTTTTGTTCTGTTCTAAAATTGCTTAAAAATTCTTTATTTTTGGGAACAATTGTGAGTTAAGATATGGACCAAGCTGTCACTTGTTCTTTATGCTTTGATGCCAATGTGGAACCACCAATCCCTTTCTGTTCCTCATGTATTGAGAGGACTTTGTTATAGGGATAGACTTTTTGCTGAGCCATCATTTTCAAAGGAGGATGCTGTTCAGGAGTCTAATGCTAATGCTCAATATATGCCGCACCATTCTCCTTAAGCGTCCCAAATTTTACAGCCCTCACATGCAGTGCCCTGCGCTTCCTCTATAACTCCTGCTGGGGTTATTTTACAAGACATCGCTTCTCTTACGTCTTCTGCAGTTTCAGATGCATTGTCCGCTTTTCCAATGTTGCAGGGAAAAAGCGTAATAGGAAAATCAGACATTCAGTAGAAGAGGTTTCTGGCGCAGTTCTTGCTATTGCGGATGCTCTCTCCCAGAAGCCTGAGAAGGAGGATACTGTAGTAGCATCTGAAGGTGAAATTTCAGATTCTGACAGTGTAATCCCTCTTACTGATACTGAAGTGGTATCCTTCAGGTTTAAGCTAGAGCACCTCCGTCTACTACTTAAGGAGGTTTTAGCTACATTCAACGACTATTACAACACGGTCGTTATTAATCCTAAGAAATCCAGTAAGCTTAACAAATATTTTGAGGTTCTTTCCTCGGTAGATGTTTTTTCGGTTCCAGACCGAGCTTCTGAGATCATTACTAAGGAGTGGAAGAGACCGGGTATCCCTTTTTCTCCATCTCCTATATTTAAAAATATGTTCTTCATAGCCGATTCTGTCAAGGAGGCTTGGAAAACAGTCCTCAAGGTGGAAGGAGCGGTTTCCACTCTGGCCAAGAGAACTACTATACCCATAGAGGATAGTTGTGCTTTTAAAGATCCTATGGACAAAAAACTAGAGGGGTTACTGAAAAAGATGTATGTACACCAGGATTTACAGTAGTAACCAGCTGTGTGCATAGCTACCGTCACCAGTAAAGCAGCATATTGGTTTGATGCATTGTCTGATGCTATTAGGACAGACACTCCCCTGGATGAGATCCAGGATAGGATAAAAGCTCTTAAATTGGCTAATTCCTTTATTACGGATGCTTCCCATTTAAGTTATCAGGCTGGGAGCAAAGATTTCAGGTTTCTCTGTTCTAGCTCGCAGGGCCTTATGGTTAAAGCCTTGGTCTGCGAATGTATCCTCTAAGTCTAAGCTTTTAGCGATTCCATACAAGGGGAAGACCTTGTTTCGAACGGGCTTGACAGAAATAATATCTGATATTACAGGAGGTAAGGGTCATCTTCTCCCGCAGGATAAGAGAAACAAACAGAAGGAACGTCAGAGTCATTTTTGTTGCTTTCGAAATTTCGAGGGAAATTATTCCTCTTCCGCTTCCAAGCAGGAACAGTCTAAACCATCATGGAGATCCAATCAGTCTTGGTTAAGGGGAAACAACCCAAGAAGCCTGCTATTGAATCAAAGACAGCATGACGGGTCTGCCCCCGATCCGTGACCAGATCTTGTAGGGGGCAGACTTTCCTTCTTCGCTCAGGCTTGGGATCAAGATGTTCCGGATCCCTGGGTTGTAGATATGGTGTCCCAGGGATACAAACTAGAGTTCAAAAGTTTTCCTCCCAGAGGCAGGTTTCTGCTTTCAAGATTATCTGTAGACCAGACAAAAAGAGAGGCGTTCTAACGCTGTGTAAAAGGCCCCTCCGACCTGGGAGTGATAGTTCCTGTTCCGATTCAGGAACAGGGTCTGGGATTTTATTCCAATCTGTTCGTGGTTCCCAAAAAAGAGGGAACCTTCAGGTCAATTTTAGATCTCAAGAGTCTAAACAAATTCCTCAGAGTACCGTCCTTCAAGATAGAAACTATTTGTTCCATTCTCCCTTTGATCCAAGAGGGTCAATTTATGACAACTGTGGATTTAAAGGATGCGTACTTGCATATTCCCATTCACAGGGATCATCACAAGTTTCTAAGGTTTGCCTTTCTAGACAACCACTTCCAATTCATGGCTCTTCCCTTCGGTCTTGCTACAGCTCCCAGAATTTTCTCAAAGGTTCTGGGTTCTCTGTTGGCGGTGCTTCAGTTACGGGGCATTGCAGTGGCACCCTATCTGGACGACATCCTAGTCCAGGCGCCATCCTTACAACTAGCAGGATCCCACACAGAAATTTTGTTATCCTTCCTGCAATCTCACGGATGGAAGGTAAATTTGGAAAAGAGTTCCTTAGTTCCAGATACAAGGGTAACTTTCTTGGGAACCATAAAATATTCCCTATCAATGAAGATTTTTTTGACAGAAGTCAGGAAATCAAAGATTTTCGATACTTGTCTAGCTCTTCAGTCCACTCCTGGGCCATCAGTGGCTCAGTGCATGGAGGTAATTGGGCTGATGGTGGCGGCAATGGACATCATCCTGTTTGCTCGGTTCCACCTCAGACCTCTGCAGTTAAACATGTTCAGGCAATGGAACGGAGATTATGCAGACTTGTCTCCTTGAACTCTACTGGAGCAGGAGACAAGGGATTCTCTTCAATGGTGGTTGTCTCTGGATCATCTTGGGTGATTGTGACAACAGACGCCAGCCTTCTAGGATGGGGAGCAGTCTGGGGCTCCTTAAAGGCTCGGAGTTTGGACTCAGTCAGAGTCTGTTCTACCTATAAACGTTCTGGAGCTGAAAGCTATCTTCAATGCTCTTCTGGCCTGGCCCCAGTTAGCCTCGGTCCAATTTATCAGGTTCCAGTCGGACAACATAACTTCAGTGGCTTACATCAATCATCAGGGAGGAACGAGGAGTTCCTTAGCGATGACAGAGGTAACCAAAATAATTCAGTGGGCAGAAGCCCATTCTTGCTGTCTGTCGGCGATCCACATCCCAGGGGTGGACAACTGGGAGGCGGACTTACTGAGCAGGCAGACATTTCATCCGGGGGATTTGGAACTCCATCCGGAAGTGTTCTCCAGCCTGATTCTCAAGTGGGGTCAGCCGGAATTAGATCTCATGGCATCTCGACAGAATGCCAAGCTCCCGAGGTACGGGTCGAGGTCCAGGGACCCTCAGGCGGTTCTGATAGATGCCCTAGCGGTACCTTGGACCTTCAGTCTAGCATACCTATTTCCTCCGTTTGCTCTTCCTCGGGTCATTGCTCGACTCAAGCAGGAGAGGGCCTTGGTGATCCTCATTGCACCAGCTTGGCCTCGCAGGATTTGGTATGCAGATCTGGTGGACATGTCGTCTCTGCCACCTTGGAGACTTCCGTTGAGGAAGGACCTTCTAATTCAAGGACCCTTCCTTCACCCAAATCTAGTTTCTCTGAAGCTGACTGCTTGGAGATTGAATGCATAATTTTATCCAAGCAGGGCTTTTCTGACTCGGTTATAGAGACCATGATTCAGGCTAGTAAACCTGTAACTAGAAAGATTTACCATAAAATATGGCGTAAATATCTCTCTTGGTGTGAATCTAAGGGCTTCTCCTGGAGTAGAGTCAGGATTCCTAGGAATCTTGTCTTTTCTCCAAGAGGGTTTGGAGAGAGGATTATCGACAAGTTCCCTAAAGGGTCAAATTTCTGCCTTATCTATTTTGTTACACAAACGTCTGGCAGATGTTCCAGATGTGCAATCCTTTTGCCAGGCCTTGGTCAGGATCAGGCCTGTGTTCAAGCCAGTTACACCTCCATGGAGTCTTAATTTGGTTCTTCAAGGGGCTCCATTTGAGCCTATGCATTCCTTAGATATTAAGTTGTTATCTTGGAAAGTTTTATTTATTGTTGCTATTTCTTCTGCTCGCAGAGTGTCAGAGCTCTGGTCATTGCAGTACGAGTCCCCTTACCTTATATTTCATTCAGATAAGGTAGTTTTACATACTAAATTAGGATTTCTTCCTAAAGTTGTTTCTGATCGGAACATTAATCAGGAGATTGTTGTTCCTTCCTTGTATCCTAATCCTACTTCTCAGAAGGAACGGCTTCTGCACAATTTGGATGTGGTTCGTGCCTTAAAATTTTACCTGCAGGCGACTAAGGATTTTCGTCAGTCTTCTGCTTTGTTTGTGGTTTTCTCAGGAAAACGTAAGGGACAGAAAGCTATGGCTACTTCTCTTTCTTTTTGGCTAAAGTGTATCATACATTTTGCATATGAGACTGCTGGACAGCAGCCTCCAGAGAGAGTTACGGCTCATTCCACGAGGGCTGTTGCTTCCTCATGGGCATTCAAAAATGAAGCTTCTGTGGAACAGATTTGCAAGGCTGCAACTTGGTCCTCTCTTCACACTTTTTCCTTTTTCAAAATTCTACAAATTTGACACTTTTGCCTCGGCTGAGGCTGCTTTTGGGAGAAAGGTTCTTCAAGCAGTGGTGCCTTCCGTTTAGGTTCCCTGTCTTGGCCCTCCCGTATCATCTGTACTTGGGTATTGATTCCCAATAGTATTTAAAATTATCTGTGGACTCATCGTGTCATTAAAAAGAAAAGAAAATTTATGCTTACCTGATAAATTTATTTCTTTTTTTTTACACGATGAGTCCACTGCCCACCATGGTTTTGAAAGAAAGGTTGTTGGCAGGGATAGGCAAAGTGTCCGTACACGGACACTGGTGTCCGTGACTAGCCCTTGCAGTGTCCGCCACAATCTAAGTATATATTTTCTTTCTGATTAAATAATAAACCAGATAATAATTAAATTAATTATAAAAAATATGTAGTGTGAGTAAAGTTAGTCGCTTGTCAAGAGACTGCTAGCGATATTGGGTGATAAGTTATGGAATAAATAAATACTGGATGTGTATCTGCATCATAATAACAACCCAGTTCTATACAGAGACACAGTAGTGACACTGGCACATGCGTATAGCCAGACAAGGGCTGTTTATAGGGTCAGTGGTATCTGCATCAGCATAATAACACCCAGCGCTATATGACACAGTAGTTACACTGGCACATGGGCATAGTCAGAGGAGGGCTGGTTATAGAATCAATGGTATCTGCATCAGTATAATAACATCCAGCACTATATAATGACACTGGCACATGGGTATAGCCAGAGGAGGGCTGGTTATAGAATCAGTGGTATCTGCATCAGTATAATAACACCCAACACTATATAATGACACAGTAGTGACACTGGCACATGGGTATAGCCAGAGGAGGGCTGGTTATAGGATCAGTGGTATCTGCATCAGTATAATAACACCCAGTACTATATAATGACACAGTAGTGACATTGGCACATGGGTATAGCCAGAGGAGGGCTGGTTATAGGATCAGTGGTATCTGCATCAGTATAATAACACCCAGTACTATATAATGACACTGTAGTGACACTGGCACATGGGTATAGCCAGAGGAGGGCTGGTTATAGGATCAGTGGTATCTGCATCAGTATAACACCCAGTACTATATAATGATACAGTAGTGACACTGGCACATGGGTATAGCCAGAGGAGGACTGGTTATTGGATCAGTGGTATCTGCATCAGTATAAAACGCAGCACTATATAATGATACAGTAGTGACACTGACACATGGGTATAGCCAGAGGAGGGCTGGTTATAGGATCAGTGGTATCTGCATCAGTATAATAACACCCAGTACTATATAATGACACAGTAGTGACACTGGCACATAGGGTTGCCAGTTGTCCTTCAAAAAAATACTGGGCAGTCAGCAGAAAACGGGGGGGGGGGGGGGGGGGTTTCATTGGAAAGAAGCGTGGTAGGCGATCTTGTGGCCAAACCCATGATTTCACACACCATTGTTTTTATATATATATATATATATATATACACACACACACAGTATATATCACATTCTTTGGGGCTAGTAATTTTTTTAAATGCATTTATAATTTACTTACAACTGCATAGTGTGTATATTATATATATATATGTATATGCACACACCTATATATTGCATTATGTGCGAGTGTGTGTTTATCTACATAAACCTTTGAAACGCGTCAGGGATACTAATTATTTATATTTTTTTACATGCTTAATTTTAACTGTGCTTTGTCTAAATCGTTTTTAAATAACATTGTCACTCCTTGTAGCTAGCTTGCTAGCATTACTTCATGAGATACTTGTATTATACAATACTACCTCACTTGGGAAACAGCAACAGCTGCATAATACTTTGTTACGAAGTTTTATACTAAGATTGGGGAACCTGTATCTCATATCTATCTGTGGAAGGACCCATTGGAGTCCTATATGCCATACACATACCTCATATAGTTTGAGGATGTTAAATGTGAGTGCTATGTGAATTACATTTCTGTGCCTAACTGTAAATAAACTGTATTACACTATATATCCTTTCTTGTCTCCCTGGGTATCCTTACGCTAGAGAAAGTTTATACCAAGACAGAAAAGGTACTCCAAGAGGCTAACTACCAACCCAAAGGAAGTGCAAGGGATCTATTTACAACCAGAAACACATCCCTGCATACTCCAGGAGGCTAACGAAAACCCAAGAGGCATCACATCTGGATACAAGGAGAAGATTCTACTATCTATATATACCCCCAGTGCGGCATACTTACCTCATTAGATTGGGGTAATATCTGGTAAGGGTATTATATACCATCTATTACTGCATATCAACTTTATGTGAAGATTTATTACGGACTGTATACATTCTAAAGACTTATATGAACATTGTTTCACAATTTATTTACTTTTTAATATTATTTATTTTCTATATATTTTTATATCTTTTTTATTTATTATCATTATTTTTAATCTATTATTTATCTCTTTTATTCATATTCCCATACATTACCCATATTTTAATGGATATATAGGCGCTGTATCAACCCTTGTATACATATATATATATATATATATATTATACATAAACACACATAATGCAATATATAGGTGTGTACATATAATATATATGTGTGTATATATGTATATATATATATATATATATTCAGACAATATATAAGCATTATTTAATAATATAAGTATAATATAATAATTTTGAGACTTGAGAGATTTAAATAAAGATATACAAAGTGTATGTATGTATATATATATATATATATATATATATATTTATATATAGTATATACACAGTATATACATATATATTCAAATATACCAATTATTTAAACAAAATGAGAGACATACCTTATTGTTTGTATTGTAAGGTAATTGTACTAGGTAGTAGTGAGTGATCATCTCACACTGACAGCAAGAGACAAAGTGAATGGCTGGCGCTGCAAACAATCTCTTACTTGCTGGCGCTGCTGACTGAGTGAATTCACACTCAAATTGACACAGCAGCATATGTACAGTGCAGCCCGCCGGTTGGTCTTGCTGTTGTCACGTCACGCGCGTTATAACGCGACGTCCGACAGTCTCACACGGCCACACACTGCAGCGCACATTAGGAAGCAAGCTGTGCCTACGCTAGTAGTCCTGCTCCAGCCTCCAGCTGAGCGAGTAGCAGGCTACTCTAGAAGGGGTGCCTGTGTACTTGAACTTCACATGGGCTGGGGCTGGGTACTAGTAGGTTGAGTACAGCGGACTCCAGCCACAGATGTAAAAAACATTGAAAACAGAGCTTAGCTATGTCCGGTTTTTTTAAAGTAATATTACCGGGCAGTAGCCTAATTTACCGGACTGTCCGGTCAAATAATGGACACCTGGCAACCCTACTGGCACATGGGTATAGCCAGAGGAGGGCTGGTTATAGGATCAGTGGTATCTGCATCAGTATAACACCCAGTACTATATAATGATACAGTAGTGACACTGGCACATGGGTATAGCCAGAGGAGGGCTGGTTATAGGATCAGTGGTATCTGCATCAGTATAATAACACCCAGTACTATATAATGACACAGTAGTGACACTGGCACATAGGTATAGCCAGAGGAGGGCTGGTTATAGGATCAGTGGTATCTGCATCAGTACAATAACACCCAGCACTATATAATGACACAGTAGTGACACTGGCACATGGGTATAGCCAGAGAAGGGCTGGTTATAGAATCAGTGGTATCTGTATCAGTATAATAACACCCAGCACTATATAATGACACAGTAGTGACACTGGCTCATGGGTATAGCCAGAGGAGGAGGGGTTATAGGATAAGTGGTATCTGCATCAGTATAATAACACCTAGCACTATATAATGACACAGTAGTGACACTGGCTCATGGGTATAGCCAGAGGAGGGCTGGTTATAGGGTTAGTGGTATCTGCATCAGTATAACACCCAGTACTATATAATGATACAGTAGTGACACTGGCACATGGGTATAGCCAGAGGAGGGCTTGTTATATGATCAGTGGTATCTGCATCAGTATAACACCCAGTACTATATAATGATACAGTAGTGACACTGGCACATGGGTATAGCCAGAGGAGGAGGGGTTATAGGATAAGTGGTATCTGCATCAGTATAATAACACCAAGCACTATAAAATAATGTTTTTAATTTCAAATGTACCTTGGTGTCCTTCACAAAGGTCTGTACTTTGGAAAATGTCTGCCACAGCTTTTGTCTATGCCTATCCCTGGTTGTTGGTTATTATAAACTTCAGACACCTCTGCACCTTGTTACTTCCTTTCTCTCCTTTTCTTTGGTCGAATGACTGGTTTGGGAGGGAAGGGAGGTGATATTTTTTACAGATTTGCTGTGGTGCTCTTGCAGGGCAGGAGTGGTATTCCCAATAGTAATTAAGATGATCCGTGGACTCATCGTGTCAAAAAAGAAATACATTTATCAGGTAAGCATACATTTTCTTTTTTGCATTTTGTTTACAAAATGGGTGCTGTCTCTTTAAGAGAGCCAGTAACTGCCTTGTGCAGTTATCAGTTAGATCTTCAAAAATCACAGTGCAGTTGGGTAGAAGGACACAGAGGCCTTAGAAGAGGTGTTTTTCCTTCTTAATATAAGGAGAGTCCACTGCATCATTCCTTACTGTTGGGAAATACTGAACCTGGCCACCAGGAGGAGGTAAAGACACCCCAGCCAAAGGCCATTTTTGAGAAATAAAAATAGTTTAATTTCTGTGTCCTACTGTCATTAGCTTAAAGGGACAGTCTAGTCAAAATTAAACTTTCATGATTCAGATAGGGCATGGAATTTTAAACAACATTCCAATTTACTTCTATTATCTAATTTGCTCAATTCTTTAGATATCCTTTGTTGAAGAAATAGCAATGCACATGTGTGAGCCAATCACACAAGGCCTCTAGGTGCAGCAACCAATCAGCAGCTACTGAGCATATCTAGATATGCTTTTCAGCAAGTGATATCAAGAGAATGAAGCAAATTAGATAATAGAAGTAAATTAGAAAGTTGTTTAAAATGACATGCTCTTTCTAAATCATGAAAGAAAAAAAAAATGGCTATCATGTCCCTTTAAGCTATGGAGGATTCTGGGATGCTAGAGGGTACTCCCACTATTCCAAACAGTAATACCTGTTTATATTGTGATAACAGTTCAGAATAGACAAACAGCACACTACCTGGTACAGGTGGTAGAGGGCCACTGCAAACGCCTCTCAATGAATCCACAACAGCAAGAGTCCAGAGCACCAAATAAAGAGGAAAAGTTCTTGTCTTTATGTCATTTATTTTCTTTTAGCTTACAAAAAGCATGTAGGCACACAGCAGCAAACAAAAGCAACGTTTCGGGCTATTTATGATTAAGCTAAAAGAAAATAAATGACATAAAGACAAGAACTTTTCCTCTTTATTTGGTGCTGTGGATTCTTGCTGTTGTGTTAATATTGTGCGGAAGCCTTGGTATGCCCGCCCTCTCAACTATGTTCCACATGCCTTGACAACGTTATTAGGTCAAAGAAGGTTAACCCCTTTAGTACCACTGAGCCATCCACCTCTGAGGACTCACCATCCCGTGAGGTGCATACCCAACAGTCATCTCCTACACATGCAGCTAGATCCTCCATCTGGAGGGGGCTTTTTACCATCAGATTTTACCGTGCAGTTAAAAACTGCGGTGTCTGAGGCCCTTAGTGCTTTACCTCGCACTGCCAAACGCAAGCGGAAGGTTAAACCTAGCTCTCCTGCCCAGGGGTCATCATGTAATTTATTGGATTTATCTGCTTTGTCTCAGTTATCGGAGGATGAGTCGCACTCTGAGGATTCAGAGGGTGAACTTTCTGGGACGGAGTCTGCTGCCTCTAAGCCTCCTGCTGCGGAGGAACCAGCCTTTAGATTTAAGATTAAACACTAACGTTTTCTTTTAAAGTCCTGTCTACATTAGAGGTTCCAGAGGTCAAGCTGCCTGATGAACCTTTGATTCCTAAATTAGACAGAGTTTACGAGGACAGGGTAGTGCCTGTAACTTTCCCTGTACCTGTAAAGATGGCGGACATTATTAAGAATGAATGGGACAGAATTGGATCTTCCTTTTCCCCTTCGTCTTCCTTTAAAAAATTATTCCCGGTCCCGGACTCTCAATTGGAGTTGTGGATGGCGCTATCTCCACGCTTGCCAAATGTACTACTATCCCGCTTGAGGATAGCTCTTCGTTCAGAGAGCTGATGTATAAGAAGATGGAAACTCTTCTAAGAAAGATGTTTCAACATACGGGATACTTGTTTTAACTGGCAGCGACTGTTGCCGCGGTTGCTGGAGCAGCTACCTACTAGTGCGACTCCTTATCGGAATATAGATGTGGAGGGTCACCTTGACGTTATCCAGAAAATAATTAAAGCATTGAGAATTGCTTATTCTTTTATCTGTGATGCAAACATGCAAATTATTCGCCTAAATGCTAAGGTTTCTGGCTTTTCGGTTCAGGTTTGTCGGGCGCTTTGGCTGAAGTCCTGGTCTGCGAATATGACATCTAAGTCCAGACTTCTTTCCCTTTAAAGGAAAGATTTTATTTTGTCCAGGCCTGGATTACATTATCCCCATGGTTACTGGGGGCAAGGGTGCCTTCCTACCGCAAGATAAAAAGAACAAGTTTAAGAGTCAAACTTCTAATTTTCATTCTGACAAAACCCAACAACAGCAGCCCTCCGCTAAGCCTGGCTCAGTCCTCAAATAAATCCAAGCAGAGCAAGAAGCCTGCCAAGACTAAATCGGTATGAAGGGGTGGCCCCCGATCCGGCGCTGGATCGTGTAGGGGGCAGACTGTCGCTCTTTTCAGACGCTTGGTTCAGGGACGTGCAGGATCCATGGAGGTCATAGCTCAGGGATACAAGATAGGTTTCAAGTCTCATACACCCAAGGGCAGATTTCTCCTCTCAAGTCTGTCTTCCAGACCAGAAAAGAGGGAAGCCTTTCTGGGGTGCATGCAGGATCCTCCTTAGGGGTCATTGTCCCGGTACCTATCGTAGAAAGAGGTTTGGGATACTTTTCAAACCTTTTTGTGGTCCCAAAGGAGGAGTGAACTTTCTGCCCAAATCTGGACCTAAAGTGCTTAAAAAAAATTCTAAATGTCCCCTCATTCAAAATGAAGACGATACGGCCCATTCTTCCCTTAGTTCAGGAAGGGCAGTTCATAACCACTATAGATTGGAAGAATGCGTACCTTCACGTTCCAATCCACAAGGATCACTTCCAGTTCCTAAGGTTTGCGTTCCTGGACCAGCACTTTCAGTTCATTGCACTTCCGTTTGGTCTAGCTACTGCTCTAAGAATTTTTACGAAGGTTCTAGGGGCTCTTCTAGCTGTTGCCAGAACCCGGGGTATAGCAGTAGCTCCTTACTTGGACGATATTCTGGTACAAGCACCATCTTTTCGTCTTGCGGTGGACCATTCGGAATCTCTTCTCTCCTATCTCATGGATGGAAGATAAACTTAGAAAAGAGTTCTCTTATTCCAAGCACCAGGGTAGAATTCCTGGGTACTATAGTAGAATCCATATCCATGAGGATATTTCTAACAGACCAGAGATGCCTCCAGACCTCCTTAAGGCCATCTGTGGCTCAGTGTATGGAGGTAATTGGTCTCATGATGTCCATCATGGACATCATTCCCTTTGCCAGGTTCCGTCTCAGACCGCTGCAACTGTGCATGCTGAGGCAGTGGAACGGCGATCATTCGGATCTGTCTCAACAGATCTTTTTGGACAACCGGTCGAGAGAATCGCTCTTTTGGTGGCTCTGTCCAGATCATCTGTCCCGAGGGACATCCTTCTTAAGACCATCTAGTGAGGCTGCCCTTTGTTCATCAAAACCTAGGTTCTCTGAGGCTGACTGCATGGAGATTTGACGCCTAGTGTGATTGATATTCTCATTCAAGCTCGTAAGCCGGTTACTCGTAGCATCTATCATACGGTGTGGAGAACCTACTTATTCTGGTGTGAAGTGCGTGGATTTTCCTGGCATAAAGTTAAGGTTGCCAGGATACTATCGTTTTCTCCAGGATGGACTGGAGAAGGGCCTTTCTTTCTTAAGACATGGTGAATTCACGGATCATCAATTACTGTTGGGAATATCACTCCTGGCCAGCAGGAGGAGGCAAAGAGCACCACAGCAAAGCTGTTAAGTATCACTTCCCTTCCCACATCCCCCAGTCATTCTTTTTGCCTTTAGTGCAAGGAGGAGGTGAAGTTTTAGGTGTCTGATTAAGATTCTTCTATCAAGATTTTTTTTATTTTGGAAGCCTGAGCAGGCTTGCTCTGATCTTCCCTGACAAGCTGGGTTTAGCTGTACTCCACATTTAGTCTCATCAGTAGGGCTGTGGTAGCTTTCAAGCAGTTAGGAACTCGTGGGGTGGGCCTCACTGTGTTTTCCTGACAGATTGCAGCCCTCACACAGAATGTCAGAGTAGGCTTACTCTGTTCCTCCTTGTATCAACAGGTCTCTGTGAGGAGCGGCTTCCTCTTATACCAAGTGAGCTGTCCTCCTGCCGGACAGTCAGGGGTGCAGGTAAGTGCCATTTTACTTCTATACACTTCTGGCACTACAGCACATAGCTGCACCATATTGGGCATAATTTCCTGAGGGTCAGGATTTTTTAGGCAGGATGCAGGGTACTGTGTGGCTGTAGGAATAAAAGGGAACTTTATTATTTATTAATGTTGGTGGCTCAGAAGCGTACTGCTTATATGTGCAGTCGATATAATTTGGGGGCTTTTGGTGACATAAGGTTTATTCAGATACGCAAGATAACGCGGCAAGCCGTTTCTTCGCCTGTACATGGCGTGATGTCATTAAGGAGGCCTTTCCTTTGGCACCATTTTGTTCAGAGAATCAGTTGCATGGCTTAATTCAGCTCTTCCCCTCTCTGTCGCTCCTGTTCTTCTGCAGATCCAAATTTGGCATTCCGTGTCAGGAGGAGCGGGTAGGCAACTCAGCTTAGCGCTGAAGGTTAGAGAGTGCTTAGGAGGTTAATAGTATTTAATTAAACACTGTTTAGCGGGTTCTCAAATCAGGTTAAAAGGATTATTGCCTTAAGGAATTTTTAATTTTAATCCATAGTTTTTATTTTTGAATTCTTAAAGAGACAGTAATGCTTTTTATAAATAGAAATAAAAAGGGTTTTTTTCTTGGAAAATTTGTTCTTAGATTTCTCGTGCAAGATGGACTTTGAGTCTAGGCCTACTGTAGAGAGCCAACTTTTTTGGATGCCCAAGTAGAACCCCATTTGCCTTTTTACAGTTCTTGTATTGATAGAACTCTTATGTATAAAGACAAACTGTTTGATTCTGAGCCACCATTCCCTCAGGATGATGCTGTCCAGGCACTGCCACATCCTCTCCCTAAAATGGCCCAATCTATGGTAACGTCACATGCAGTGCCTTGTGGTTCCTCTCAATCTCCGGATGGAGTGTTTTTAAACGCTGAGATTGCAGCCCAGGTATCCTCGGCGCAGGCACCCATTCCTATGCTGCAGGGGAATCATAAGAGGAAAATTATAGAATCAGATAAGGTATCAGATCCTTTTCAGCCTGACTGGATCCCTCTTTCACATAGGTCGGAAGAGGAAGATACTTCGGTAGCCTCTGAGGGTGAAATCTCAGATTCAGATAGTGTAATTCCTTCCCCATGTTTTGTTAAAGAAAGTTTTAGCTACCTTGGATGACTCCGATACGCCTTCCCTTTTCCCCCTCCCCTGTCTTTAGGGGGCCGACTCTATCAAGGAGTTGTGGCAGACGGTTCCAAAGTTGGAAGGGGTGATTTCCACTCTGGCCAAGAGAACTACTATTCCTATTAAGGATAGTTGCTTTTTCAAGGATCCTATGGATAAAAAGCTGGAGGCCTTTTTAAAGAAGATGTATACTCATCAGGGATTACAATGGCAACCCGCGGTGTGCATTGCTACAGTAACCAGTGTGGCAGCCTATTGGTTTGATGCTTTGTCTGAGTACCTACAAGCTGAAACTCCTTTGGAGGAAATTCAGGATAGGATAAAGGCTCTCAAGTTAGCCAATTCCTTTATAACTGACGCTTCTTTGCAGGTCATTAAATTGGGGGCCAAAATATCTGGCTTTGCAATTTTAGCATGTAGACCGCTATGGCTTAAATCTTGGTCTGCAGAAGTTTCTTCTAAATCTAAGCTTTTGGCAATCCCTTACAAAGGAAAAACCTTGTTCGGGCCGGCATTGGCAGAAATTATTTCCGATATCACGGGTGGTAAAGAATCCTTTCTGCCTCAAGACAAGAAGAGCAAATTGAAGGGACATCAGCCTAATTTTCATTCTTTTCATAACTTCAAAGGTAAGTCTTCCCCTGCCTCTACCAAGCAGAAACAATCCAAGCCTTCTTGGAAGCCCAGTCAGTCTTGAAACAAGGGGAAGCAATCCAAGAAACCCACAGCTGAATCCAAGTCAGCATGAAGGGTTTGCCCCCGATCCGGGATCGGATCAAGTGGGGGGCAGACTCTCTGTTTGCGCTAGCTTGGCAACGAGATGTCCCAGACCCATGGGCAGTGGACATAGTTTCCCAGGATTACAAATTAGAATTCAAGACTTTTCCTCCAAGGGGCAGGTTCCACCTCTCAAGATTATCTATTGACCAGATAAAAAGAGAGGTGTTCTTGAAATGTGTACAGGATCTTTCCCTCTTGGGAGTGATAGTTCCAGTTCTGTCAGGAACAGGGTCTCGGGTTTTACTCCAACCTGTTTGTGGTTCCCAAAAAAGAGGAAACTTTCAGGCCCATTCTAGATCTAAAGCTACTAAACAGATTCCCCAGAGTGCCATCCTTCAAAATGGAGATTATCCGCTCCATTCTTCCTCTGATTCAAGAGGGTAAATTCATGACGACCATAGACCTAAAGGATGCGTACCTGCACGTTCCCATTTACAGGGATCATCACAAATATCTGAGATTTGCCTATCTAGACTTACAATTTCAATTTGTAGCACTTCCATTTGGCCTTGCCACAGCTCCCAGAATTTTCTCAAAGGTCCTGGAAGCTCTATTGGCAGTAATTTGGTCCTAGGGAATTGCAGTGACACCTTATCTGTTTCTTCTTTCCCATGGTTGGAAGGTCAATTTGGAGAAAAGTTCTCTTGTTCCGACTACAAGAGTGATCTTCTTAGGAACCATTAAAGATTCTCTAACTATGAAAATATTTCTGACGGAGGTCAGAAGAGCCAAGATTCTTTCCGCTTGCCTGTCCCTACAGTCGGCGGTTCGACCATCAGTGGCCCAATGCATGAAAGTAATCTGGTTGATGGTGGCTTCTATGGACATAGTTCCTTTTGCTCGGTTCCATTTGAAACCTCTACAACTTTGCATGCTCGCTCAATGGAACGGGGATTGTACAGACCTATATCAGAGAATAGTTCTGGATCAATCAGCAAGGGACTCACCACTGTGGTGGCTGTCTCAAGAACATCTGTCCCAAGGGACATGTTTTCAGAGACCCTCTTGGGTAATTGTGACCACGGATGCCAGCCTGTTGGGTTGGGGATCAGTCTGGGACTTGTTGAAAGCACAGGGACTTTGGTCTCAGGAGGAATCTGCTCTCCCCATAAACATTCTGGAGTTGAGAGCAATCTTCAATGCCTTGATGGCTTGGCCTCAGCTGGCTCTAGCCTGATTTATCAGGTTCCACACGGACAACATAACCTCAGTGGCTTACATCAACCAACAGGGGGAAAATCAGAATTCCTTAACCATGAAGGCGGTTGCGCAAATCGTTCAGTGGTCAGAGGTTCACAATTGCTGTCTATCTGCCATCCACATCCCAGGAGTGGACAATTGGGAAGGGGATTTTCTGAGCAGACAGACTTTCCATACCGGAGAGTGGGAACTCCATCCGGAAGTGTTCTCCAGGTTAACAACCAAATGGGGTTTATCGGACTTGGATCTGATGGCGTTTTGTCAGCACTCCAAGCTCCCAAAGTATGGGTCGAGGTTGAAAGATCCTCAAGCCTTTCTGATAGATGCTCTGGCAGTTCCTTGGAACTTCAGATTGGCTTATCTCTTTTCCCCGTTTGCTCTCCTCTCGCGAGTCATAGCTTGGATCAAGCAGGAAAGAGCTTCAGTGATTCTAATAGCTCCTGCGTGGCCTCGTAGGATCTGGTATGCAGATCTAGTAGAGATGTTGTCTCTACATCCGTGGACACTACCGCTGAGGAAGGATCTTCTGCTTCAGGGGCTCTTCCTTCATCCAAATCTAGTTTCTCTGAAGCTGACTGCTTGGAGATTGAATGCTTAATTTTAGCTAAGCGTGGTTTTTCCGAATCATGGCCATAGAGACCATGGTTAAGGCTTGTAAGCCTGTCACTATAAAGATTTACCATAAGAAATGGCATAAATATCTTTATTGATGTGAGTCTAAAGGATATTCTTGGAGTAAGGTCAGGATCCCAAGGATCTTATCTTTTCTCCAGGAAGGCTTAGAGAAGGGGTTATCTGTCAGTACCCTCAAGGGTCAGATTTCTACTCTATCTATTTTGCTGCACAAATGTCTGGAGGACGTGCCGGATGTACAATTCTTTTGTCAGGCCCTGGTCAGGATCAGGCCTGTGTTTAAATCTTTTGCTCCACCTTGGAGCCTTAACCTTGTTCTTAGAGTTTTACAACAGGCTCCGTTTGAGCCTATGCATTCCATAGATATTAAGTTATTAACTTGGAAGGTTTTGTTTCCTACTGCTATTTCCTCTGCTCAGAGGGTTTCTGAACTCTCAGCTTTGCAGTGTGACCCTCCTTATCTCATATTTCATGCGGATAAGGCTGTTCTCCATACCAAGTTTGGTTTTCTTCCTAAGGTTGTTTCAGACAAAAATATTAATCAAGAAATTGTTGCTTCTTCTCTCTGTCCTAATCCTTCTTCTCATAAAGAATGTTTGTTGCACAACTTAGATGTTGTGCGGGCTCTTAAATTTTATTTGCAGGCTATGAAGGAATTTCGTCAGTCTTCTGTTTTGTTTGTTTGCTTTTCTGGAAAACGTAAGGGTCAGAAAGCTACTGCCACTTCTCTTTCTCTCTGGTTGAGAAGTATTATTCGTTTGGCATACGAGACTGCTGGACAGCAACCTCCTGAGAGAATTACAGCTCATTTCATGAGGACGGTTTCTTCTTCTTGGGCCTTCAAGAATGAGGCCTCTGTAGGACAGATTTGTAAGGCTGAGACTTGGTCTTCTTTGCACACTTTTTCTAAATTCTATAAATTTCATATTTTCGCCTCGGCTGAGGATTTTGGGAGAGAGGTTCTGCAAGCAGTGGTGCCTTCTGTTTAGGTTACCTGTCTTGCCCCTCGTAATCATCTGTGTCCTCTAGTTTGGGTATTGATTCCCAATAGTAATTGATGATTCGTTGACTCACCGTGTCTTAAGAAAGAAAACAAAATTTATGCTTACCTTATAAAGGTATTTCTTTCTTGACACGGTCCATGGCCCTCCCTGTTTTCAGACAGTTTTTTTTATATAAAACTCAGGCACTTCAGCACCTTGTGTTATTTTCTTTCTCTCCTTTTCCTTCGGTCGAATGACTGGGGGTTGTGGGATGGGAAGTGATACTTAACAGCTTTGCTATGGTGCTCTTTGCCTCCTGCTGGCCAGGAGTGATATTCCCAACAGTAATTGATAATCCATGCCCTCAGATTAGGGTCCGCCTCTCTCTTTTTTCCTCCCGTTGTCATTCAGTGTCCTCTAGAGCTTGGGTATAAGTTTCCCAACAATAAGGAATGATGCCATGGACTCTCATTATATTAAGAAGGAAAACATAAATTATGCTTACCAGATAATTTAATTTCCTTCTGTATAAGGAGAGTCCACGGCCCCCGCCCGTGTTCGCCAATGGGCGGCCCTCTAAATTATATTTTTCTTCTGGCACTATTTATACCCTGACATTTCTCCTACTGTTCCTTGTTCCCTCGGCAGAATGAATAATGGATGGGGGGAAGTAAGAGAGGTATTTAAGCCTTTGGCTGGAGTGTCTTTGCCTCCTCCTGGTTACCAGGTTCAGTATTTCCCAACAGTAAGGAATGATGCCGTGGACTCTCCTTATACAGAAGGAAATTAAATTATCTGGTAAACAATTTGTTTTTCACAATTTTAAATTGACAGTTATTTTAAATTACACAGAATTTTAATCTCGTGGATTCTAAGGAATTTTGCTGTTTTATTCTGGCAAGGTTAACCCCTTCTATGTCCAAAGCAAATCATGCAGCAATCACACACAGTATTTAAGAGTGCAATATATATGTATGGCTCAAAGTGAATAATAATTTCCTCACGGCCCCCTAAAATTGTCTGTTATGACCTTGGGCTCATTCAAAGGGAGGTTCCCTTGTATAAGATATATATTAGCCAATGCAAAAGTGTTTGAACAGGGAGAAACAACTCTGTTAAGCCCAGCAAGTGAGTGCGTTACCAGATGTCAGAAGGTCTCAGTCACCAGTTTTACAATTTTTCCAAGCCGGTCCCACAAATCGCGGGGGAGAAAGAGAGAGAGAAGCTGTACGTCTTGGGAGGTTCCCTGGTAGATCCGGAACACAGCTGAAACAGTCTGAACAGTTGATAGGGGGGAGGAGGAGGAGGAAAACTAAAACTGCAGTTCCTTCAAACAGCGATTTTCAGAACATTGTCAAATCACAAGCATAAAGTTCAAGAGGACGAAGAAATTGCAGGCAGTACCGTTAGAGAGCAATTTAAAATCCAATATATTTATTTAGAACATAGTTAAAAACAAAAGTTTCCAAAGCACACACAGATGTTAACATACAACCTCAGCACACAGGAGCTGCCTCCGATGTGTTTCCTGCTTAGAACAAGCACTTCATCAGGGATCCCTGCAGCAAGCTGATAAAACTGCCTTAGTTTGTATATTTAGTTTATACAGTGAGGCAAAAAAGTATTTGATCCCCTGCTGATTTTATGTGTTCCCCCACTGACAAAGATGATCAGTCTATAATTTTAATGGTAGGTTTATTTGAACAATGAGAGACAGAATAACAAAAAGGTTATAAATAGTTTTGTATTTTAATGAGTAAAAAAGTATTTGATCCCCTACCAATCAGCAAGATTTCTGGCTCCCAGGTATCTTTTATACAGGTAACGAGCTGAGATTAGGAGCACTCTTAAAGGGAGTGCTCCTAATCTCGGCTTGTTACCTGTATAAAAACACCTCCATAGAAGCAATCAATCAGATTCCAAACTCTCCACAATGGCCAAGAACAAAGAGCTGTCCAAGGATGTCAGGGATAAGATTATAGACCTACACAAGGCTGGAATGGGATACAAGACCATCACAAGAAGGTTACAACAATTGGTGCGATTATTGCAATATATTTATGTAGAGACCATATTATGAATCAAATTATACATGCTTATGCTGTTATAATATTCTTTACAAAGATCATAAAAGATATACCCTTAAAATTAACTTTACTCACAATAATCGTATTAAAATACCACAATAAAATACCAGAGTATGGACCGTTAACTTAACAATGCTTAGTTAGACAATATAACAAAATACTTTAACATCCAATTGATAGGCCAATTTATCTGAACTGAAATAACCTCTTATATAGCTACAATAAGGCAAATTCTAAAATATATATATAGCAATAACTGTAATTAATTTATGATATTAAAATACAAAATTATTTCTAAACATTAATATTTAATACCAGTATACTTACTACAATCTAACTAAAGCTTTAGAATACCTTTGTTTAAAATATTAAATATACAATTGCTGATACCAGATCACCAGTTCAAGAATTCAGTTAATATCCGTCTATCGTCATATGTCTTAGGGGAATTATGCACATTTGTAAGAGAATTAATCTTGATAGTCTCTTATCCACAAAGAGTGTCCCAACATATTTGTCTTACAGAAAACTGTGTTCGCACACTGGTCTCTCTATAAGCAAAAATGGCAGCAAGCAGGATTGCAACAGTTACCAAGAAAACATTTTCAGCCAAGTTTTTATTTTCTCTGTGTGCCGGAAGTTCTTGTCTGAGACAAAACTTTTCCCCATTTCTTAATCATTCGATAGATTTGGATACAAACTGTTCTCTTATTGGCTACTGGGAAATGCAATTTTTAACAGCCAAATGCCTTTTGGTTGTAATTCTGGATTTAGGCCATCGGGGGCAGCAGACAAAGACAAACAGTTTCATTCTCAACACTGCTATACAGTAAATACAGTTTTTATATATATTTTTATCAAATGCCTATTTTTATATACTTTTAATCTCCTAGTTTTAATAATTATATGTTCCATATATGGTCCGTTTAATATAATTTATTTGGAGTATTTCAAGATTAAACATGAATATACTCTACTTATAATATCTTAAAAATGCGTTTTAAAAACCATATTTTCTATGAAAAGATTTAAAAGGATTATAATACCTTCATCATGGGCTTAACATATTCCTCTATATATTTTGACTACTACTTTGTAATGAAAATAGGATACTGCGTAAGGTTACAGAAATAACGCATACTTAAATAATGGTCCTGAAGTTTATTTGTCCCTCAAACAAGGACTATGTTTATTCTCGGGGGATACGTTTACTAATTAATACTACTACCTGCTTGCTTGCAGCTGCTATTTATATATGGGCTGAGAGTATTACCATTAAAAGACATTGCTGTACAGTATTATCACACTGATTTATTGGCAAATATAGGCTAGATGTTTTATCTACTCTTTCTTTCTTTGGAACTCTCACTTTTAGTAACCTGCTGTCTAGATGAAGGCTAGGCTGTTGGCGGCCGAGGCAGTCAAACCTATTTAACATGGATATTCTCCTTATTAAGATAGCAGGCTACTAATGTCGGGACCCCCCTAATATTCATATACTGTGATATCCAAACGGATCATAAACAGAATGTCAGCTTGACCATCATTATATTAGCATTTCATATACTTCATGTTCAAACTTTTAATACTATAGCATTGTTCTATGGGAGTTACTAATAGCCATTTACTTATATAACCATACCTTCATAACATGCCTTCCTTGGTAGTGATGTTATAGAGAATATATTTTGTTTGTCCCTTTATACCTTTATTATAACTTTGACAAAGTTTTATAGCCATCTAGAGATAGGTATATATATGTATTTGCCCGTAGAGCCCATCCCACACCTATAGTTTTTATGATCATCTGAATGGATTTTAATATGAGTAGATGTTTCCCTACTATAATTTCCTAACTCTAAATATAATGGTTGCAGCTACATTAATAACTGGCATGCAAATTGGGATGCAATTCATGGATATTGTATTCCTGCTCTGTGCCTGTTACCAAGTTTTATCAGCTTTTAAGGTGGGGTTAGTTTAAATAGAGTATTCATATTCCAGATCTATTATAGGTATCAATGCAGTTTGCGGATTTGTATACTCCCTGCTTTCCTCATGTCAAATTTTAAATATTGCATCTAAAGATCCAAAGGATACCTTATTATTTAATATGGGGAAACCGTCGTATCCTGGATCTTTGTGACATATTGCTAACTTTTTTTAAGCTTATTGGACCATATCACCAATTGGATCTTAAATAATAATTATTTCTCTTTTTTACTATAACCCTACGATTATATATAATACCTAGGTGGGAGAGTCTCTATCCCTTTAGGATTTGCACTTAACAAAGTGTTCCAAAAAGTTTACTCTCTAAGCTATTGTCTGCTCTCATTTAAAAGCCTATAAAAAATGTATAACTATATACAATGTAATCTATTTGGCCCTATATTACAGTTCTCCTCCTGCTATTCTATATGCTACTACACTTTGGAGTTCAAAAGTGGCTTCATACACCAAAGGAGGTTTCAGCGTTATCCTTACTAATAAACAATAAAAAAAAAGGGTTCACCATTTGAGACCCAAGAGTGGTCTCCTTTTACTAGATACTACCTTCTGTATGTTTACATTTTACCTAGTTCTAGGAGGTCCATAACAGGCCTCACATATTAGTGAGAAGGTATGCAATTCCATAGGCACATGATATGTATATTTATGCTCTTGAAAATTTTAATGTCATTCTATAATGTATACTTAGGGGCCTATCTATCAAGCTCCGAAAGGAGCTTGACAGCCCGTGTTTCTGAACACAAAGACCGCTGCTCCATAACCCTGTCTGCCTGCTCTGAGCAGGCGGACAGGATTCGCCACAATTCAACCCGATCAAGTACGATCGGGTTGATTGACACCCTCCTGCTGGCGGCCATGAATCTGCAGGGGGCAGCCTTGCACCAGCAGCTCTTGTGAGATGCTGGTGCAATGCTGAATACGGAGAGCGTATTGCTATCCGCATTCAGCAAGGTCTTGCGGACCTGATCCGCACTGTCGGATCAGGTCCGCAAGGCTTTTGTTAAATAGGGGCCTGTCTGTCTATATTGGTTTCATGTCTTGCAACACATTTTCTTTGTATTCTATTTGTGACATGTATATCTGTGTATGCCGTAAACTGAACCTCAATAAAAATTATTTAAAAAAAAATAAAAAAAATATTTTATTTAGAACTTGGGTCTACCTAGAGCTCTTATGTCAGCACCAAGCTCTAGCCATGGCCAATTTGACTGCCATAAACAAGTAAATACATAAGTTGAGTCAGACATTTCATAGAAAACAAGTGGAATAGTCCCATCTGGGGGTTCCCGCCCCTGTTGATACCAAATTTTCTACTGTAAAGGAGAGCTCTGGTTCAGAGCCGCTGAATTTTTGGGCAGTCCCACCACATGTAACCTCCCGCAACCTCTCCAACGCAGTGGGGAATTTAGATGGGATATCTGAAAAAGCCAGAGGGGGTCAAATGCCACTGGGTAATAATCTTGAAATGTAGTTCCAGAAAAGAAACACTATGTATTGCTGTTTTTGTAAGTAGAACTGTTGTAGTCCAGGAGTTCTCAGAACCTTCAAACCTCAATGATCATTCCCATTGTTTAATGTGGGGTGTTTTGCAGAAGATGGATGGCTGTGGGACATCTGTATAAGAGAGAGAAAACATCCTCAGGACCTGTGTACCCGAGGACAACATGGCTTCTCATTTGAATCACAAACTGCCTCAGAATAGTGCCAGGACTTGGGAACTTTTGGTATGTCTGATAGTTGCCCTAGTGGTTCCTTGGTCGTTCAACCTGACTTACATTTTTCCTCCTTTTGTGTTGCTATCCAGAGTGATAGCCAGAGTCATACCTCCTAACATTTCAAAATTCAAAAGAGGCTGCCACTGTTTGTTACCCTGGTGTTAGCACTGCTCATCATATAAAACTGAAGGCATGCTAGTATTATCACCAGGGGTTAGACGTCATCACTACCAGAGGTTAGAGGTCACCATTACCTGAGGTCTGAGGGTATACAGTCCTCTTACTCTTGCTTAACACACACACCATTCCTTTTCCACAGGGAATCTAACAGGTACAGGTATACCCCGCTCATACAGCGGGTTAGGGACCGGAGCCCCGCTGTAAAGTGAAAACCGCCATAAAGTGAAACAAGGCAGTTTTAGCTTTCTTTTCACTTGCCAGTGTGTTTAAAAACTTGAAAACATATTTGAACTAACATATATAGGGTACACTAGTGCTACATTTAGTTTAATTTAGCACAGCACAGTATTCAATTAGTATTAAAAAAAACTGTACCTGTAAAATAGTGACAATTACTATAGTAAAATTTGCTAAACTATAGCACTGAGATACAGATTGCACTGTAATGCTGTAAACAGAGTGAACTGGGCATAACAAAATGGTGCCAGTCACTTTTCTCACAATCTCACAATGATTACAGAGTCAAGAGTCAAGCAGGAACAAGCCTAAGCTTTTCTGATTGCTCCTGCGTGACCTTGCAGGATTTGGTTTGCGGATCATGTGCAGTTGTACTCATGCCCACCTTGGAGACTTCCTCTAAGAAAGGATCTTCTCTCTCAAGGTCCTTTCTTTTATCAAGAAAAACTCTGAATTTGACAGAATTCATTAATTCTGTCTCAGAGAGGTTTTTCTGACAAGGTTTTTGATACCTTGATTTAGGCTATGAAACCTGTTAACCAGACTATAAGGTCTGGAAAACCTTTTTTGTATGGTGTCCTCGCAAAGATTACTGATGGAAGTATTTTAGAATTCCTATAGTTTTTGAGTTCCTGCAGGAAGGCTTAGATAAAGGTTTATCAGCCAGTTCACTGAATGGTCAGATTTAGAAAATTACTAAAATTCCTGACTTTTAGACCTTTGTTCAGGCTCTGATCAGAATTAACCCAGTTATTTGTCCAGTTTATCCTCCTTGGAATCTTAAGCTGGTGTTGAGGGTTCTTCAAACTCCTACTTTAGGCCTTACATGGTTTAGACCTGCAGTTTTTATCCTGGAAGATTCTTTTTGTTCTAGCTATTTTTTCAGCTAGAAAGGTCTTTGAATTTTCAGCTTTGTCATGTAAACATCCTTTTCTGATTTTTCTTTTCTTCCTTAGGTGGTATCTACAAATAGTATAAATCAGGAAATGTGGTTCTTTCTTTTTGTCCTGCTCCTATGAATTCTAAGAGCATCTTCTCCACAAGAAATATCACTTTAGCAGCTTTGCTTTTTAATTTGCAAGGCTTATTTGGATACAGGGAAAACTCCCCCTGCGTGTATTACTGTAAGGAGGTTAATTATCCCTTTAAGAAGCTCAGCTGCAGATTACTTCTTTTGCTATGAGTTAGTGGATACAGTACGTAATACACAGTTTATTTATAAAACAGAAGTAAAAAACCTGGTTGTTGTTTGTGTCACTGAGGTTTTAGAATCCCCTTATATATATGAAGGGTATCTTTGTAGCAGTGAGTTTAATTATTATTGCAAGCAAGCAAGTATTATTATATAAAGTCTGTAACAAGTATGAAGTTGCACAGATTAATTAATCCCAGAGTTTCCGTTACTGAAGTTCAGGCTTTTGTAGTTATGTGATGAATATCAAAGGCTGTATTAATGAATACCTTGAATCATGCAGGATATATAGTTGGATATTACTTTTCTCCGGAATAATAATTACTTGGTATCAAAACAGTTCATCAATGCGTTTTTATTAAATAAGCGATGGTAATGTTACCTTATTTGTTCCTTGCTGAATGAGGCTGACTTACACTGCAAACGGTTGCTCAGGTTCTGTCCCCGGCGTTTCCCTGCAGCGTGTGATGGCGGAAGCCTGTGTTGGGGGAGGGTTCAGCTTCAGTATATGGCTGTAGTACAGATGCCGATACGGTACGAAACAAACTGACTGATTTACAAGGCAGAGACAGCAGTGGTGAGAGTTGTGATATCCTTATCACTTCGATGTAATTTAGTATAACTCTTCTGAGGATTTGATGAATTGAGTTGCAGATTGATTGGTGTATTCAGCCACAGACGATAAAGTTGAATTTGTCCTTGTGAGACTGGAAAATAGTTAAACAGTGGATTTATCCCTTCTCAGGTGTATTTCAAGTTTAGCTCAGGTCTTCAAGAGTTTGTAGGTCAAACAAAAATTACTAAGCAGTGATTGCCAGGAAGTTGCAGGATTTTAACAGGAAAGCAACCAATAGGTGGAGAGAAAGGAACGTTACTGCTTAAAGGTACAGTGTCCCTGACATGATCCCCCCCTAAGGGAGCTGTTCCACAGCTACCGGATGAGGACGATCTGGGTGTCTCCGATGGAAAGCAGAAATCAATCTGGGAGCTTTGAGGTTGTAAGCAGGTTCCCAAGAGTCTTCATCTGATGAGAAGTTTTTCCAGCGTATCAAATACTGTAATTTGCCAGAGCGCATACGAGAGTCCAATATGGAATGAACCTCATACTCATTAGGGTCCAGAACAGTTGGAGGTGGAGGAAGTAAAGTGCTGGTGTCACGTAATTCTCCATAAGGCTTTAATAAAGATACATGTATGGTGGGATGGATCTTTAAATTATCAGGAAGTTCTAAAGTAACTGCATTTTGATTTACTATTCGTTTTATTGAATATGGTCCAATGTAAAGACTTGCCATCTTCTTACTGGGAATCTGTAGTCTAAGATTCTTTGTGGACAACCAAACTTTGTCTCCAATGGAATATGCTGGGGGTACCCTTCTACGAAGATCATAATACTTCTTTTGGACATCCTGGGCATCTTTGATATTTTGATGTATATAGTTAAAGTTATCCACAAGGGAGTTATGCAAATCGTCCACTAAAGGTGAATCAATTGTTTCTTGTGTAGATAATGTAAAAGTTGGATGGTACCCATAGTTCGCGTAAAAGGGAGTAAGTGTCGTAGAGGAGTTGACAGAATTATTATAAGCAAACTCTGCCATTGAGAGGTAATCCATCCAGTCGTTTTGATGATAAGCACAAAAACATCTTAGGTACTGTTCCAACCACTGGTTAATTCGCTCTGCTTGGCCATTTGTCTGCGGATGAAAGGATGTAGAAAACCTGTGATCCATGTGTGTTAGTTTGCAGAGGTTGGTCCAAAAACGAGAGGTAAACTGGGAACCTCTGTCAGTTGTGAGAGTTGGTGGTATTCCATGTAGTCTGACTATATGGTGCAAAAAGAGTTGAGCTGTCTCTGATGAGGTTGGGAGTTTATGGTATGGCAGGAAATGTGCCATCTTGGTGAAAATATCCACAACAACAAAAATTGTAGTTTGACTTTTAGATATTGGTAAGTCCACAATAAAATCCATGGATAAATGTTGCCATGGTTTTGTAGGAACTGGAAGAGACATGAGCAATCCATATGGAGGTTTTCTTTCAGATTTGGAAGTAGTGCAAATTAAACAAGTTTTAACATACTGGTGTATAGTTTTATCCATCTTGGGCCACCAGAAAGTTCTCTTAATAAGTTCTGATGTTCTTCGGAAGCCTGGATGACCAGAGAGTGGTGAGTCATGTAAAGTCTTCAGTATAGTCGATCTCATGCCTTGGGGTACATAAATTTTATCACCATGATATAGAACCCCGGATTTAGTTGTAAGAGTGGAATGCTCGGATGTGACATCTTTTCTGTCTTTGATTGTGTGTTCTTTGATTTGTGACATAAGGGATGACGTTAATCCAATAAATCTTTCTTTTGGTATTACATCAGTGTTGATATACTCATTTTCTGGTTTTACTGGTAATCGTGACAAAGCATCAGCTTTCCCATTCTTATTAGCTGGTCTGTAAATGATGTTGAAAGAGAATCTAGAGAAATACAAGCTCCATCTGACTTGTCTCGCAGAAAGAGTCTTGTTACTTTGTAAGTATTGCAGGTTTTTGTGGTCAGTAAAAATCTTAATGGGGTATTTTGTACCCTCTAGTAAGTGTCTCCAATGTTCTAGGGAGAGTTTTATTGCTAACAGCTCTTTGTCCCCAATCGGATAGTTCCTCTCAGCTGAAGACATGACTTTGGAGAAATAAGATATTGGGTGAATGGGACAATCCGGTGACGTCTGTTGTGATAGTATTGCTCCTATGGCGTAATCGGAGGAGTCTACTTCTAGAACATAATACAAGGTTGGGTCAGGAAACCTCAAAATAGGTGCAGAAATGAAACAGTTCTTCAAGGTTTGGAAAGCTGAGTTAGCATCTGGAGTCCAATGGAATACAACAGACGAACTAGTAAGTCTGGAAAGTGGTTTTGCAAGTTTTGAGAAGTTTTTTATAAATTTCCTGTAATAGTTGGAAAACCCAAGAAATCTCTGGAGATCTTTTTTGGTCTTTGGTGTAGGCCAATTCTTCACAGCATCCACCTTTTCTTTCTGCATTTCTATGCCATAAGGTGAAATGTTATAGCCGAGGAATGACACTCTGTCGGTGTGGAACATGCATTTTTCTAGTTTTGCGTAAAGCATATGTTGTCTTAACCTGGAGAGGACACTCCTCACATGTGCGACATGATCTGTATAAGATTTAGAATAAATTAAAATGTCGTCTAAGTATACGACTACACAAATGTCGAGAAGGTCACGGAAAACGTCATTTATGTAATGCTGGAATGTGGCGGGAGCATTACATAAACCAAAAGGCATGACCAAATATTCGTACAACCCATACCTGGTTCTGAACGCAGTAAGCCATTCATGACCTTCTTTAATTCTTATCAGGTTGTACGCTCCTCTTAAATCAAGTTTAGAGTATATAGTGGCTTCCGAGAGACGCTCAATTAACTCGGGTATTAGAGGGAGTGGATAACGGTTTTTTATCGTAACTTTGTTCAGTTGCCGGTAATCGATGATAGGCCTGAGACTTGAATCTTTATTTCGGACAAAGAAGATTCCCGCACCAGCTGGTGAGGTTGAAGCCCTGATAAACCCCTTCCTGAGATTTTCTTCCAAGTAGGTCTTTAAATGATCCAACTCAGGTTGACTGAGAGGATATAGGTGTCCGTAGGGTATAGTTGCTCCAGGTTGAAGTTCTATCGGGCAATCATACGGACGATGTGGTGGTAAAGTTTCTGACTCAGTTTTACTGAAAACATCGGAGTAGTCAGAATATTCAACAGGCAAAGCCGGAGTATTGGTATCAGCTTTTAACAGGATTTTATCTTGATTGCAATGATGTAAACAATATTGCGAGTTGAATGACACTTGTTGGGGAGTCCATGTTATTTGGGGGTTATGGTGCTGCAACCATTTAATGCCTAGAACAACAGGGAAATGAGGAGAAGGTAATACATCAAAAGAAAGTAATTCACTATGACCAGCAACAGAAACCTTTATGGGTATGGTGTGGTGAGTTATTGGACCAGTAGTAATTGTAGAACCATCAATGACACGGACACAGATAGGGTTTGCTTTTTGAATGATTGGAATTTTATTTGATTTTACAGTTTCTGCATCAATGATACTTCCATAGGCTCCAGAATCAATAATTCCATCAAGTGTCAACTGGCTTTGGTCCCACTGTAGGGAAAGAGATAAAATGCAGTAAGCAGATTTGTTAGCGTTAATGACTGATGTATAGATAGGGTTTAACTTACTTCGTTTATTTTTTTGTAGTGTAGGGCAAACTTGTACTGTATGTGCAGGGTTGGCACAGTACATACATAGAGATTTAACCCTTCTTCTGAGTCGTTCCTCAGGAGTTAAAGGGCCTCTTATTATTCCAATTTCCATGGGTTGATCTAACTGTTTAGTTGTAGAGGGAGCCTCCCTAGGTGGTAGAAAAGTAGAAGGTCTAGGACGAGCATCTATTGCATAACGCTCAGCGCGTCTTTCACGTAACCTGCGGTCCATTAAGGTGGCTGTACGCATGAGTGCTTCCAGAGATTTGGGTAGTTCAATCCGAGCTAGCTCATCCTTTAAATTATCAGCCAGACCAAGCCTAAATTGATTCCTGAGAGCCACTTGGTTCCATTGTGAATCTGTAGCATACAATTTAAAATCAGTTATGTAGTCCTCCACTGGTCTCTTACCTTGTTTTAGATTTCTCATAGAGGATTCTGCTGTGAGTTGAACGTCAGTGTCTTGGTATAATTCATCTAAGGAAGTAAAGAAATCCTCTAAGCTTCCCAATAAGGGGTCATCTGTTTCACAGAGGTTGTCTGCCCACGTGCGAGGCTCACCCCTGAGGAAAGAAATTGTACTCAAAACTTTAACCCTCTCAGTAGGGTATGTTCTAGGCTTTAAGGTGAATAGCAATTGACAGGAGTTCTTAAACTGTCTGTAAAGTTTACGATTCCCAGAGAATGGCTCTGGAAGAGCAATCTGTGGTTCTGGGGTTAAATCATGATGTGAGGGTCTAGTCGAAATGGAATCCCTAATAATGTTCCTGAGGGATTGATTTTCAATTCGTAAGTCATGCACTGCTTGTGCTAATTGATCTACCTTCTGTGTGAGGTTATACACTACTTGAGGAAGCTCTGCTGGCTCCATATTGATGGCTTAGTAATTATGTAAGGAGGTTAATTATCCCTTTAAGAAGCTCAGCTGCAGATTACTTCTTTTGCTATGAGTTAGTGGATACAGTACGTAATACACAGTTTATTTATAAAACAGAAGTAAAAAACCTGGTTGTTGTTTGTGTCACTGAGGTTTTAGAATCCCCTTATATATATGAAGGGTATCTTTGTAGCAGTGAGTTTAATTATTATTGCAAGCAAGCAAGTATTATTATATAAAGTCTGTAACAAGTATGAAGTTGCACAGATTAATTAATCCCAGAGTTTCCGTTACTGAAGTTCAGGCTTTTGTAGTTATGTGATGAATATCAAAGGCTGTATTAATGAATACCTTGAATCATGCAGGATATATAGTTGGATATTACTTTTCTCCGGAATAATAATTACTTGGTATCAAAACAGTTCATCAATGCGTTTTTATTAAATAAGCGATGGTAATGTTACCTTATTTGTTCCTTGCTGAATGAGGCTGACTTACACTGCAAACGGTTGCTCAGGTTCTGTCCCCGGCGTTTCCCTGCAGCGTGTGATGGCGGAAGCCTGTGTTGGGGGAGGGTTCAGCTTCAGTATATGGCTGTAGTACAGATGCCGATACGGTACGAAACAAACTGACTGATTTACAAAGCAGAGACAGCAGTGGTGAGAGTTGTGATATCCTTATCACTTCGATGTAATTTAGTATAACTCTTCTGAGGATTTGATGAATTGAGTTGCAGATTGATTGGTGTATTCAGCCACAGACGATAAAGTTGAATTTGTCCTTGTGAGACTGGAAAATAGTTAAACAGTGGATTTATCCCTTCTCAGGTGTATTTCAAGTTTAGCTCAGGTCTTCAAGAGTTTGTAGGTCAAACGAAAATTACTAAGCAGTGATTGCCAGGAAGTTGCAGGATTTTAACAGGAAAGCAACCAATAGGTGGAGAGAAAGGAACGTTACTGCTTAAAGGTACAGTGTCCCTGACAATTACTGCTTATTGCATTAGAGCAGTTGCTACTTTTTGAGCCTTTAATAATATGGCTTTTATTGATCAAATTTGTAAGACTCATGGTGGTGAGAGCTCACAAGTCTTTTTGATTGAGTGGCACTGGCAGCAGTATTTGTTGTGCACTTGTTTGCCCCGCTTTATCGTTCCTTCTTTTCTTTTTTCTCATCTAGCTATATGTATGATTTAGGATTATGGGAAGTAGGAGGGATTTAAAGCTCTGGTGTGTTGGGGTGTCTTTTGCCTCCTAGTAGTGAAGGGGCATACAGGGAGTTCAGAATTATTAGGCAAATGAGTATTTTGACCACATCATCCTCTTTATGCATGTTGTCTTACTCCAATCTGTATAGGCTCGAAAGCCTACTACCAATTAAGCATATTAGGTGATGTGCATGTCTGTAATGAGAAGGGGTGTGGTCTAATGACATCAACATCCTATATCAGGTGTGCATAATTATTAGGCAACTTCCTTTCCTTTGGCAAAATGGGTCAAAAGAAGGACTTGACAGGCTCAGAAAAGTCAAAAATAGTGAGATATCTTGCAGAGGGATGCAGCACTCTTAAAATTGCAAAGCTTCTGAAGCGTGATCATCGAACAATCAAGCGTTTCATTCAAAATAGTCAACAGGGTCGCAAGAAGTGTGTGGAAAAACCAAGGTGCAAAATAACTGCCCATGAACTGAGAAAAGTCAAGCGTGCAGCTGCCAAGATGCCACTTGCCACCAGTTTGGCCATATTTCAGAGCTGCAACATCACTGGAGTGCCCAAAAGCACAAGGTGTGCAATACTCAGAGACATGGCCAAGGTAAGAAAGGCTGAAAGACGACCACCACTGAACAAGACACACAAGCTGAAACGTCAAGACTGGGCCAAGAAATATCTGATTTTTCTAAGGTTTTATGGACTGATGAAATGAGAGTGAGTCTTGATGGGCCAGATGGATGGACCCGTGGCTGGATTGGTAAAGGGCAGAGAGCTCCAGTCCGACTCAGACGCCAGCAAGGTGGAGGTGGAGTACTGGTTTGGGCTGGTATCATCAAAGATGAGCTTGTGGGGCCTTTTCGGGTTGAGGATGGAGTCAAGCTCAACTCCCAGTCCTACTGCCAGTTTCTGGAAGACACCTTCTTCAAGCAGTGGTACAGGAAGAAGTCTGCATCCTTCAAGAAAAACATGATTTTCATGCAGGACAATGCTCCATCACACGCGTCCAAGTACTCCACAGCGTGGCTGGCAAGAAAGGGTATAAAAGAAGAAAATCTAATGGCATGGCCTCCTTGTTCACCTGATCTGAACCCCATTGAGAACCTGTGGTCCATCATCAAATGTGAGATTTACAAGGAGGGAAAACAGTATACCTCTCTGAACAGTGTCTGGGAGGCTGTGGTTGCTGCTGCACGCAATGTTGATGGTGAACAGATCAAAACACTGACAGAATACATGGATGGCAGGCTTTTGAGTGTCCTTGCAAAGAAAGGTGGCTATATTGGTCACTGATTTGTTTTTGTTTTGTTTTTGAATTTCAGAAATGTATATTTGTGAATGTTGAGATGTTATATTGGTTTCACTGGTAAAAATAAATAATTGAAATCGCACCATAAGACGCACTTTTTTCCCTCTCAAAAGTAAGGAGAAATGTCTGTGCGTCTTATGGTGCGAATGCAGGCCCTGTGCTTGCATTTTTAGGCTAACTGACACTGGGTAGTTGTAGCAAGCGTTGCTTACTTACTAATGGTGTGCATAGTGATTTAAAATAGCTTTATATTTTTTCAAGCACTTCACTTGGCTGCACAATCTGCGGGAGCCTGGGGGCTGAATTGAGTGAACCGGAAGCTCCTATATAAAGGCCCGGTATACTATCTGCATCTAGTGAGAGCAACAGGTGAGAGGATTCGCCCCCCCGCTCGTGTTCATTTACCGTAAAAACAAACGTTTAGGGCAAATCAACTTCCAATACATTTACCGGTATTTCAAACAGCCTCTATTACCTCGGTCTGGACCGATATTCATGATAAATCCAGGCTGTCCTCTCATTTTGTGTCTGCCTGCCATGAATCCTTTAAATGGATTTATCATGAATACCGGTCCGGATCGAGGTAATGGAAGCTGTTTGAAATCTACAGGTTGATTACCGGATTACGGTACCTACGGTAGCTTATTAAAATTGAAATCCATAGTGGCAAAAAACATCCAGCATGTCCGCTGATCCGGCGGACATGCTGGATGTCTTTTGCCACTATGGATTTAAATTTTAATAAGCTGCAATAAAGTGTTTTAATGTTCATAAATGGATCCTGACCTGCTTTCCATCTGGGGCCCAGTCCGGCGGCAAGTTCTATCAGCTACCATTGCAGAATGTTGTGTGTCACATGTCACATGACCGGAACAACACAGAGGACCCGACAGTTTGACCGTAGCAGAAGGGAGTGTGTCACATGACCGGCACAACAGAGGACCCGACAGTTTGATTGTTTACAGTTTCATAGTACCTAACACACACTTCTCCCTATTTTTATTTTGTGATATGAATATTCTTGTTTTGGGTTAGGGTTTAGAGTTTAGGGTTAGGGGTTAGGGGTTAGGGTTAGGTTTGGGGTTAGGGTTAGGGTTAGGGTTAGGTTTGGGGTTAGGGTTAGGGTTTAGGGTTAGGGTTAGGGTTTTGGGTTAGGGTTTAAGGGTTAGGGTTTAAGGGTTAGGGTTTTGGTTTAGGGTTAGGTTTAGGTTTGGTTAGGGTTTAGGGTTAGGGTTAGGTTTGGGGTTAGGGTTAGGTTTAGGTTTAGGGTTAGGTTTGGGGTTAGGGTTTAGGGTTAGGTTTGGGGTTAGGGTTTAGGGTTAGGTTTGGGGTTAGGTTTAGGGTTAGGTTTGGGGTTGGGGTTAGGGTTAGGGGTTAGGTTTGGGTTAGGTTTGGGGTTAGGGTTAGGTTTGGGGTTAGGGTTAGGGGTTAGGTTTAGGTTTGGGGTTAGGGTTAGGGTTAGGGTTTTGGTTTAGGGTTAGGGTTTAAGGGTTAGGGTTTTGGTTTAGGGTTAGGTTTGGTTAGGGTTTAGGGTTAGGGTTAGGTTTGGGGTTAGGGTTGGGTTTAGGGTTAGGTTTAGGGTTTAGGGTTAGGTTTGGGGTTAGGGTTAGGGTTTAGGGTTAGGTTTGGGGTTAGGTTTAGGGTTAGGGTTAGGTTTGGGGTTAGGTTTAGGGTTAGGGTTAGGGTTAGGTTTGGGGTTAGGGTTTTGGGTTTGGTTAGGGTTAGGGTTAGGTTTGGGGTTAGGGTTAGGGTTTGGTTTAGGTTTGGGGTTATGGTTTTGGTTTAGGGTTAGGGTTTGGTTTAGGTTTGGGGTTAGGGTTTTGGTTTAGGGTTTTGGTTAAACATTACAGTCCTTTATTTACCGTATTTAATGTATTTGTATACAGTATACCGGTATGTTTGATTTTAGCCACCAATTACGGTAGCAAGAGCTACTCAGGTGCTGAACCAAAAATGAGACTACTCCTAACCTTACAGTCCTAACCTACAGATAGCAAGAGAAGAAACAAAATTGATAATCGAATTTGCTTAACATTGCATGCTCTGTCTGAATCATGAAAGAAAAAATTGGTGTTTGATATCCCTTTAACTAGCAATGGGGATGGTATGTACCGGTAATCATGGCGGGGTGGGGGGCGGCAAAATGTATCATCGCCATAGCGCACTACCGTATATCCCAGAAAGTCCAGAAGGCAAAATCTACTGTATGTACCGTATACCGGTAAATCCAAGATGCTTTACGGTATTTCATTTCAAACTTTAAAAGCCTCCATAAAACACTGCTATTCACCAAACACAATCACAGTGTGTACAGGTCTTATGGAGCGAATGTGTGTGTGTTACTGACAGTTTTTTTCATCACTGTATTTTCTTGCAGAAAACCTTGTCCGTAGATACTGGTACAAAGATGATAAAGCAGAAAAGAATAGCATATAAGATTCCTTTTAAACTAGAGGTAGTAAAATATGCAAAGGAGCATGGAAACAGAGCAGCAGAGAGACATTTTGGGCCACCTCCAACTGAAAAAATGATAAGAGAGTGGAGAAAACAGGAGGATCAGCTGCAAAAAGCGAATAAAAGTAAGCACACTTTTCGTGGGCATGCTGCAAAGTGGCCACAGTTAGACGTGACCATGAAAGAATGGATCACACATCACCGGAATAATGGCTTATCAGTCTCTACAAAAATGATAATATATGAAGCCAAACGCATTGCTGTAGAGAATGGCATTCATGATTTTACTGGATCACCATCATGGTGCTACAGGTTTATGAGGCGATGTGGCCTTGCTATGCGCACCAAAACTAGAATTGCGCAAAAAATGCCAGAAGAATATGAAAATAAGATTCTGTCTTTTCATAAATTTGTCATTGATGCTAGGAAGAAAAATGGGTTTGAAATTGGCCAGATTGGGAATATGGATGAAGTCCCGCTAACCTTTGATGTGCCATCTAATAGGACTGTTGATCTGAAAGGTGCCAAAACTATCACCGTGAAAACCTCCGGACATGAGAAAACCCATTACACGGTTGTGTTGTCTTGCTGTGCAGACGGCACCAAATTGCCACCCATGTTAATTTTCAAAAGGAAAACATTTCCAAAAGAAGTGATTCCAAGAGGAGTTGTTGTACATGTTCATGAGAAAGGATGGATGGACGAAAATGGAATGAGAATATGGCTTGAAAAAGTGTGGTGCAAACGTCCTGGAGGGCTTCTGAAAAAACCTGCCTTATTAGTGCTTGACCAGTTTAGTGCACATATTAGCGAAACTACAAAAAAGTGCTTTAAAGAAGTAAAGACTCATCTAGCTGTAATTCCGGGAGGTCTTACCAGCCAGCTGCAACCTCTCGACGTTTCTATCAACAAACCATTTAAGGTCTTTATGCGAGAAGAGTGGAACAAATGGATGGCTGCTGGTAATCATGATCTGACACCTACTGGACAAATGAAGAGGCCCTCTATCACTCAAGTTTGTGAATGGGTGAAAACATCATGGCACTCAGTGAAGGAGGAAATTGTTGTACAGTCATTCAAAAAATCTGGCATTAGCAATGCTTTGGATGGAACCGAAGATGATTTCTTAGCTGAAGATGAAGAAAGTGATGTTTGTGATCTCAGCTTCTTAAATTCTGACTCTAGCAATTCAGAGTTTTTGGGGTACACAGACTAGAAGAGTACTTGAAAGCTTAAAGTCTCTCTTCATTTGTTAATGACACTGATGATGGTTCTTTTTTCACTGTTGACTGTTCTGTTATAGTTTTCTGTTATAGTTTATTAAATAGTTTACTACACCATTTGATTCAGAATACTTTTTTTCTTGTTTTCCTCCTCTAAAAACTAGGTGCGTCTTATGGTCAGGTGCGTCTTATGGTGCGAAAAATACGGTATATATTTGTTTTTTGTTAAGTTGCCTAATAATTATGCACAGTAATAGTCACCTGAACACACAGATATCCCCCTAAAATAGCTATAACTAAAAACAAACTAAAAACTACTTCCAAAACTATTCAGCTTTGATATTAATGAGTTTTTTAGGTTCATTGAGAACATGGTTGTTGTTCAATAATAAAATTAATCCTCAAAAATACAACTTGCCTAATAATTCTGCACTCCCTGTATTCCCACACATGATGACTACATCATTATGAAAGAAATTCATTTTTAATGGTAAGTTAGATTTTGAATTTTCTGTCTTGTGATGGAGAGATATTGCACACAATGTTTGCTGGCTTTTTTTTTTAGCATTGTAATGTATATTTCTCCCCTTTACACTGCATATCTAGATAAACAGCTCTAAAAAGGACACAAGACCTGATTTGTTTTTTTATTCAGATAGAGCATACAATTTTAAACAACTTTCCACTTTACTTCTATTATCTAATTTGCTTAGTTCTCTTGGCATCCTCTTGTTGAAAAGTATACCTAGGTAGGCTTAGGAGCTGGAGCTAGCTGATGATTGGTGGCTGCACATACTGTATATGCCGCTTGTCATTGGCTAACTGTGTTCAGCTAGCTCCCAGTAGTGCATTGCTGCTCCATCAATAAAGGATAATAATATTATTTAGAAGTAAATTGGAAGTTGTTTAAAAATGTATGCTCTATCTGAATCATAAAAGAAAAAAATGGGGTTTTGTGTCTCTTTTATTATAAAATTTGACCCTAAACATTTTTTGATGGTCCTTGCAATAGTGACGAGACTTCTTAGTTTATATTGCCAGAGCAGAGAGATTTACACCATCAGGCCCTTCAAGTCCTAATGCTACATCTCTTGTTTCTCAGACCCCAATGATCAAAAGTGCTGTGAGGCGGTGATATTTTCAAAAGGGACCCAATGCGATATCGAGAACGCTGTCGAAATAATAAATAGTGCTAACATTACTGTAAAAAGGTAGACTTGAAGAGGGCGTTTTACTATACATCGCAATGGTGCATATGCTGGCGAAATATTCCAAGCAGCATCGGCACCGACATTGGCAATATAAAGTAAAGGTTCCCTTTTAAATATATCACACCGAGCCTAATAACTATACCTATGTACCCCTAAACTGCTATAACCCACCACCGCAAACTATCCCTACACTACTTAACTCCTAAACCGCCAGTAGCCCACTGCAATAAACTTCCTAACCTGTTAACCCCTAAACTGCCAATAGCCTACCACAAAAAACTTCCAAACCTATTAACCCGCCAATATCCAAACACCCCCTACACTACTTAACCCCTATACCGCCAATAGTCTACCGCAATAACTCCTACACTACTTACCCCCTATACAGCCAATAGCCCACTGCAATAACCCCTACAATACTTAATCCCTATACTGCCACAAACCACCAACGCAAACTACTCCTACACTATTTAACTACCTAACTCCTAACCTCCCACCTCTAAGCTAAAAACCCCTAAGTTACAAAAAAAAAAACACTACAGTTACAAAAAATAACAAAACCTAACATTTCAGAAAGAAACTACTCTACCGAAAATAAAAACCCACTGTTATGCCTATTCTAAAATTAAGGCTCCCTTTAAAATATAAAAATTAACCTAAAATAAAAAACTAAACTAACACTAAAAGTTATTATAACAAGGGCTTTTTGTAAGGCAATGTCCTAAAGTGACATAGCTCTTTGTCAAATAAATACTACAATCCTATTCTACAACAAAAGCACTCCTCCCCAACAAAGCCTAATCCTAAAAAAAGATTGCCCGGAAAAGGGCATTTGGTTGTGCATTGCTCTAGAAGGGAATTTGGTAGGGCAGTGCCCACAGCTCTTTTGCTGCCCAAGAAATAAAGCACTAATCTAACAAAAGATTGCCTTGAAAATGGTATTTGGTTGGGCATTGCCCTTAGAAGGGCATTTGGTAGGACAGTGCCCACAACTCATTTGCTGCCCAAAAAATAAAACCCTAATATAAAAAAATTGCCATGAAAAGGGCATTTGATAGGGCATTGTTCTAAAATGTTTCAGCTCTTTTAAGAAAATAAATCCTAAACTAAAAATAACTTAAAAGGAAAAAACCCTAAGCTTAAAAAATAAAAAAGCCCACTACAAAAAAATCCTAAATGAAAACCCCAAAGTTTGTACTCACCAACTTGACTCTTGAGGTGCTCCTCTTCTTTCTTTATAGTGGCGGTCCTCGGGGGCAGTCCTCTTCTTCCATCTTCTCTGTTCTTTCATCTTCTGTCTTCCATCCGATCCTCTTCCATCTGGTCTATCTTCATGCAGTCCCTGCCGCACACTGAAGCTTGAATTTGATGTTCCTCCTTATATAGGGGTGCCCTTGCATTTCTAATGGCTGATTTTTCAATTCTTATTCCAGTAAACTTTGATTGGGTTACATCGCCAGCAGTGCAATATATTCCAATCTGTGAAATACAGGTTATGAGTAGGGTGTCAGCCATGTTTGTCCTGACACCTTTTCAATGGCAAGACTTTACAGCATTGCTTTCCAAACTGCGTGTCGGGACACACTAGTGTGTCGGCAGCAGTGTGTAGGTGTGTCCCTGCTTCAGCACAATTTTTTTTTAATTTAATTTTTTTTTTTATTGTTTTTTGGTTTCCGACTTTCTGCCTGCCTGCTACGCATATCACATGGTTGACACGTGATTGATACCTAGTGGGTCACAGATCATCTTAACCTATTGACGCAGCTCAGTGGGAACTGAAACTATTCCCATTGGCGGAACATTGGCTCCTGACTGCAGGTGTAGTCTCCTTAATCGGCTCGTGACTGCACGTATAGTCAGTGAGTGGAACAGCAGTGTGTTTGCAGCACAGGCAGTAGTCAGACGGACTCACAGAGCTGAGGGCGGCAGCTTAATTGCTGAGCTGAAGTCAGAAGTCAAAGTGTTTTTTTTTTTTTGCAGCTAGCTCCCAGTAGTGCATTGCTGCTTCTGCTCTTGATAACAAATTGATAGGAGGAAATAGGACACGCTGAAACTGGAAGTAACCAAAATACTGGGTTTATTGGGTTAGTCCATAGGTATACATGTACAGGTCAAAATCAGGAAAAGCCTGACGCGTTTCTCGCATGCGTACATGGATAGGATAGGAAGTGGAAGCTTAAAAGTGCTTGATGATGAAATGTGAGTGTCTTTATCTAATATTCCACCAAATATTCAGAAACTATGTTCATCCCATCAACCTCATACATCCCATTAAAATAGTAAGTAGCTATTGGTATTCTTAAACTTTTTTTTAATTCTTGCACATACATACTGTTATTTGTATATACATTTTGTTATTATATAATATATGTATGTGTCGGTATCTCTTAAAACAAGTTAATTTAACCTCCTGTTTGCTAGTACAACTGAATTACTGTGTTGCAAAATGATGTAGGTCTAAAAAGTGTGTCACCAACATGAAAAGTTTGGAAAGCTCTGCTTTACAGTGTGAGGCAGGTAGTGTAAGTGTAGTTACAGTTAGGTCACACAGGCATTATTTGAAGTGTTGCTACACAGAAATGTGTTTGGTTTCCTTGAGTGCACTGTCTGTGCTGTTTAGGAATATGCCCCCCATCCCCACAGAAAGTACCACCCCCTTTTTTAGAAAATTTTGACAGATCTGTCGATGCTTTGAATAAGAGTCTGGTGATGTAAAACTAGCTGTCATGGAGAGTAATCATGAAAAATATTTGGGAGCTTTTTTAAGCATTATATTATAATAAATGTGTCTTCTTCACATCCCCGCAGAGTTAGATAAAGGGGAGAGTTTTAGATCCTCTGGCCCTAAGACACAGTTTTAGCACATATTGGGAGGAATGTCTTGTACATTGTTTTGTTTTTGGCTACATGACAGCTGTCTCATATCTAAGATATCAAATGTGGGGGGAACCAGAAATAATTCAGCTACTTCAGCAACCAGAATCCTTTTTTTACCTGGACCATTTTAATAGCAGTAAATGTACCTTGTTTCCAAGTAATTAGGCATATTATCTCAGTGAATGTCAACTGCTTTCAACAGGATAGCAGTTACCCAAGGTACTCTTTCTGCATTTTGTTTTTGTAGAATATTTAGGAATGCCAGACTTGGTGGCAGTGAGCAAGTTCCAGTTTTTTTTCTACATATGAATCGTTGGGCACTGATACCGTTGTTATAAGTGGGATGAGTTTCCTATAATATCACTAAATCCAAGACAAGTTTGTAAAAAACAACAACATTTTAATGTGATTGCAGTGATTCTGTTCTTGTGCTGGAGACCTTGCTTCCCCTTATTTAGAATGTTTGCACTTTAAACGTTAATGGATGATTCTTGGTTTTTTTTGGGTTCTACATCAGCTGACTTATCTGCATCACAAATCTAAGGAGTTACAATCAATGATCTGCATACTGAGTGATCATGTCTGTGACAGTTGATTCTCAAGATGAAGTCATTTGGAGTATGCTGAATGCAAAAACATTCTCTACTTCTACAATATATTACGTATAATGTTTGGGATAAGTTTTCCTTTTGGATAGCAAAACATTATTTCTCTACAAGCATTTAAGTATCTTAAATGACTGTTTCCTTTAGTACCTAATCTCTAGTACACTGAAGATTTAACTTTTTGTCAGTCAGAGCGATTTCCAGTATCAGATGAGTTTATGATCCTATAATCATCCTTTTTTTTTCAGGCCATGGCTCATATTCCTATGGGACGTGCTTCTTGTTCTAGATGCACTTATGGCTTCACCCTTTCAACCATTTTGCTAAATTGAATGATGGTATTTAATCCTATTACATCTCAATTGCAAGCACTGTCTATTGGGATATATTTGGTATTCTACAAAGTAGTTCTTCATACGGTTCTTGACTATTTACTGAAGGTTCTTTTGGATTTGTATTCAGTTATTAGTCAAGAAAAGCAATTTGTAAATAACAAACCTTTGTACATGCTGGATCTTGATCAGTGAGATGTTTGCAAATCTGTTTGAAGAAAAAAAAAGATTTCAAATTGAGAAGTCTCACATATTGCTATGTATGAGCCTGAATGTGTAACAGGCACCAGAAGCTTCGGACCTTGCTCTTTATTTCTCACAACCATAGTTTCTTTAAGGGATAAGACACCAAATACATTTATTTCATCTACCTAAATAGAGAGGAAGGGGCTTTAGGGCTTCCAATTTGTCTCAATATAGAATGGCAATCATGTTACAGAGAATTGTCAAATGGTGCGACAACTCAGAGCATAAGGTTTGGGTTAATCTTTATGGAGATATTCTTTGTCAAAGCAATTTCAGTGTATTAGCATGGATCCCACCTAATCAAAGAACTGAAGCAATCAAGGACTACCCTTTACTATCTGAAGTTTTTTTCCCTTTGAAATAAACTTCATAAAAACAGTTCAATGTGTCTCCCCATGCTTTTCACATAGGACACATGATGTACATAACCCTGATATAACCAGCTGACATGGAGAATGTCAACAACATATATGTGTGAATGCACCTTTCAGAGACAAGAGCTGGACAAATAAGTTCTCGCCTCATGGTTTGTACACACACAGATTTCCTATTATACCCACACATGTACTCATAAAAAAAAACTATCACACCCTCTCACCACACAGTTTGAACATTTCTGTGTAATGAACATCCCACCTCAGCATACTATTTATTAGAAAACAAAGATAGTGGATATAGAGAGATCCACGAAAAGGATGCAAGTATAGCACTCTGTGCCGACTGAAATGCAAAGAAATTTCCGGTTTAAATTTTAAAATGAACTTTTATTATGATAAGTTAAAACAAAGTAACGAAAACACACACAAATGGTTTAAAAACAATGTGAGGCTGGTCCGAATACAGAATTAGATGTGGCGATTTGAGATAATTATGTTATCGTGCCTTTATTTGTATAACATCAAAATCACCATACATCTATTGGTGAGTATCAGAGCTTCTACCCTCTATAGTATCAGTAAGTAACCTGGTGGATTCTATGGACTGTTTAGTGTGGGTTTGAATAATTCTCTATTGGTTTCACCATATAACACATTTAATGGTGGCTTATACATGGGAATGAGCAGAAGATCACAATAGGACTGATGGATAGTTTCCAGTTCCAAGTGTCTGTGTTTGAAGTGATGTTTAGTACATCCACATCACAATATTAATCATACTATATTAATATTATTTATAAACTCCTTCAACCACAGGGTAAAAATTCACTTACAACCTTTACTCACAGATGACAGTTGGACCTAGAAGCAAATATAGATCTTCAGACTTCACTAGACCTCTTGCATATTAGCCCATATACAAGAGATGCATTTTAAATTTCTATCTCATTGTTATCTAACACCTTCTAGAATCAAACAGATATACAAACAAATGGAAAGTGTTGGGGGGTATTGAGGAGGGATCTATTCTCCATGAGTGGTGGACCTGCCCCAAACTGCAGTCCTATTGTTCTGAAGTAACAAAGATGACAACCAATACCCTTGGTATCCGGATTCCTGCAACACCAGAAATCCCTTTTGTTTAACTTTCTACCCAAGATTAAGGCTAAAGCTATAAAACAGTTCTAATAACCAGGTGGAAGTTTCCCAAGGGGCCAATGCACGAAACCTGGAAAATACAGGTGGACTCCCTACTAAACTACTGAAATGATACGATTACATAAAGACCAGCATTATACACCCACGACATTAAGCTTGACCCACTACACCTTTCCTCTTTAGAATACCAAAACATCACTTAGGTTATGCAATTAATTTCTCACCATAACCTTTCTGTTGCCCCTTCTCTCTCAAACCCTCCCTCCCCCTCTTTTTTTTCTCCTTTTTATCTCCCCCACCCCTCCAAATGATTCTATTTTTACATGTGATTTATAATCCTTGCATGTTAATCAATAGAATCATTTTATGACACATTACACATTAGGAAACTTTGTTTTCAGTTCTTCATAGTTTATTTTCACTAGATATGGATGTATATGTACTTCCAGCACTTGCTATCTCATAGTGTCACTAGTGTCTTATACTTAGCAGCTTATCGTCCCCCAAAAATCTTGTATATGGTTAAAGAGCTCACTCACTCTAGCCTAATAGATGTATATAAAAAAAAAAAAAAAACTAAACCACCTTGCAAACTTCTTGTGAAGCTCACACATGAACTAGAGTTATAACTGTGCAATGACTGTTTTATATGGCCATTTTGACTCTGCTATAACTAGGCTATTAGGGAGATTTTCTTTTCTCCCCCCTGACAGATTTATTTCTCTCATTGGTAATGGACATTATCATATATATACAGATGTCTTCTACATAGTCTTACCCTTGGTATCTAGCCTTATGAGGACATCATTACTGTTTGATAAAAAAGTTATTAGTTAATATATGTTTTGTTCTGTTAGAGTGCTTATACATTAGGGCACAAGTTTAGACTGGGATAAGCATATTGAATTTTAGTGGCACTGTCAATCTTTGTCTCTCTCGCTTTAAATTTGTTTATTGGTACTGTGCTAATTTTGTTTCCTGTTGTTAATGCTTATTATGTCTTTCACATGTACTGAGGTTTATACATATACAGCTCTTTGGTACCCCTTCTTTGATTTTCTTCTAGATCAATCTTTTAACTCAGATCTCCTCTAAAGCGTAATAGGCATTACAAATGATATTTAATCAACTTAGGTAAAGTTAAGTAAATAATTGCTTGTGTTACACACCTATTTATGCAACCGGCCTACCTGTTGTCTGGGCATAGGGCCCGTGTCTGGACGGCAGGGTTTAAAGATCTCAAGTATGTAGAAATATCATATTCCCTATTTACATTATAATGCCTAATCAATTGCCCTGCTTATTACTTTGGAGTTATGTTTATTTTTCTCTAATTGGATAAGTATTTCAACCTGACAGTAGAAGATTTAATTGCTGAAGACATATATATACATACATAGCTATATCTGTAAGTGAGAAAGGTTTTACCATTTAACTTATAGCTCCCTACGCCTCTTAAGAGGTAAGGTATCCCATTACTAGAGTCTAACAAGTTCCTTAAGAGCTTAAAAGTAATACATTTACATAGGGAGATTGGGAAGTTCATACTTTCTAGTAGTATTTGGCCCAATGTGTAAGCATGATATTTAAACATTTTCTCACTACTCTCTGTATCTGGCTTACTTGGTCTATTGCTTTACGCTTGGATCCTTAATGTTAAATCTTTATATAGCCTGAGCAATCTCACGTGCCGCCTATTATACGACACTGTTCCTGCACTCAGGGAAAAAAGAGAGGGAAGGGTAAGAGAGGAAAAGAGAAGGGAAAAGAAAAAACGAAGAAAAAACAGCAGAAGGGAGGTTTGTCTCCAACCTGGTATGTGTGACTGTGATGTAGCTGATGTGTTAGAGCTTGGTGGCATAGCGGCTAGAATGTATTTATCTGTTTTCCATTATCCCAAGTAGCTTTACCTCAAAGTCTGGGATATTAGTCTAGTGTAGGCTGGACCTGCACATTTGTTGTTTATACCGCCTGTCATGTTTACACATAACCTCCTCCCCCCCACACCCCATAATGTACCTAGTTCAGGAGTGCTAACTATGCGGCTTATCTAGCCTATGCCGCACTTCTATTAATCCTAATACTACCTACAAATAGAGTTAAAGTTTTTGAACCCAAACTTACTGTTTATTACTACACTATATCCTCCTAAATGCAACATACCCACATATTATATTATAATATCTATCTATAATATTTATAACTCTACCTATAACCAATATAAAAAATAAAAAAGAGGTTGGTTTGAGGCCCAAAAGTGGTCTCTCTTATTCTATATTAACCTTCGGTAGTTGTTTTATTTTGCTTATGTTTGAGGTTCTGGAGAGGCCTCTGGAGTTCATTAGAAGGTTCACGTTTAAATTGGCAAATCACACCTGTAATCTAGTGTTGGTCACTAATGCTTGTTCTCCTTCCTAGATTGTTTGTATACACTCAACATTGTAATGTATTTGACATTCTTTGTAATGACTAATTGTGCATACTGTATTTTCTTCTTTCATTGTGATTTGCTTTTTGAAACCTCAATAAAAATATAATTAAAAAAAAAAAAACAGAATTTATGTTTACCTGATAAATTTCTTTCTCCAACGGTGTGTCCGGTCCACGGCGTCATCCTTACTTGTGGGATATTCTCTTCCCCAACAGGAAATGGCAAAGAGCCCAGCAAAGCTGGTCACATGATCCCTCCTAGGCTCCGCCTACCCCAGTCATTCGACCGACGTTAAGGAGGAATATTTGCATAGGAGAAACCATATGGTACCGTGGTGACTGTAGTTAAAGAAAATAAAATATCAGACCTGATTAAAAAAACCAGGGCGGGCCGTGGACCGGACACACCGTTGGAGAAAGAAATTTATCAGGTAAACATAAATTCTGTTTTCTCCAACATAGGTGTGTCCGGTCCACGGCGTCATCCTTACTTGTGGGAACCAATACCAAAGCTTTAGGACACGGATGAAGGGAGGGAGCAAATCAGGTCACCTAAATGGAAGGCACCACGGCTTGCAAAACCTTTCTCCCAAAAATAGCCTCAGAAGAAGCAAAAGTATCAAACTTGTAAAATTTGGTAAAAGTGTGCAGTGAAGACCAAGTCGCTGCCCTACATATCTGATCAACAGAAGCCTCGTTCTTGAAGGCCCATGTGGAAGCCACAGCCCTAGTGGAATGAGCTGTGATTCTTTCGGGAGGCTGCCGTCCGGCAGTCTCGTAAGCCAATCTGATGATGCTTTTAATCCAAAAAGAGAGAGAGGTAGAAGTTGCTTTTTGACCTCTCCTTTTACCTGAATAAACAACAAACAAGGAAGATGTTTGTCTAAAATCCTTTGTAGCATCTAAATAGAATTTTAGAGCGCGAACAACAACCAAATTGTGCAACAAACGTTCCTTCTTTGAAACTGGTTTTGGACACAGAGAAGGTACGATAATCTCCTGGTTAATGTTTTTGTTAGAAACAACTTTTGGAAGAAAACCAGGTTTAGTACGTAAAACCACCTTATCTACATGGAACACCAGATAAGGAGGAGAACACTGCAGAGCAGATAATTCTGAGACTCTTCTAGCAGAAGAAATCGCAACTAAAAACAAAACTTTCCAAGATAATAACTTAATATCAACGGAATGTAAGGGTTCAAACGGAACCCCCTGAAGAACTGAAAGAACTAAATTGAGACTCCAAGGAGGAGTCAAAGGTTTGTAAACAGGCTTGATTCTAACCAGAGCCTGAACAAAGGCTTGAACATCTGGCACAGCTGCCAGCTTTTTGTGAAGTAATACCGACAAGGCAGAAATCTGTCCCTTCAGGGAACTTGCAGATAATCCTTTTTCCAATCCTTCTTGAAGGAAGGATAGAATCCTAGGAATCTTAACCTTGTCCCAAGGGAATCCTTTAGATTCACACCAACAGATATATTTTTTCCAAATTTTATGGTAAATCTTTCTAGTCACAGGCTTTCTGGCCTGAACAAGAGTATCGATAACCGAATCTGAGAATCCTCGCTTCGATAAAATCAAGCGTTCAATCTCCAAGCAGTCAGCTGGAGTGAAACCAGATTCGGATGTTCGAACGGACCCTGAACAAGAAGGTCTCGTCTCAAAGGTAGCTTCCAAGGTGGAGCCGATGACATATTCACCAGATCTGCATACCAAGTCCTGCGTGGCCACGCAGGAGCTATCAAGATCACCGACGCCCTCTCCTGCTTGATCCTGGCTATCAGCCTGGGGATGAGAGGAAATGGCGGGAACACATAAGCTAGTTTGAAGGTCCAAGGTGCTACTAGTGCATCCACTAGAGCCGCCTTGGGATCCCTGGATCTGGCCCCGTAGAATGGAACTTTGAAGTTCTGACGAGAGGCCATCAGATCCATGTCTGGAATGCCCCACAGGTGAGTGACTTGGGCAAAGATTTCCGGATGGAGTTCCCACTCCCCCGGATGCAATGTCTGCCGACTCAGAAAATCCGCTTCCCAATTTTCCACTCCTGGGATGTGGATAGCAGACAGGTGGCAGGAGTGAGACTCCGCCCAAAGAATAATTTTGGTTACTTCTTCCATCGCTAGGGAACTCCTTGTTCCCCCCTGAAGGTTGATGTACGCAACAGTCGTCATGTTGTCTGATTGAAACCGTATGAACCTGGTCCTCGCAAGCTGGGGCCAGGCCTGGAGAGCATTGAATATCGCTCTCAGTTCCAGAATATTTATCGGTAGAAGAGATTCTTCCCGAGACCAAAGACCCTGAGCTTTCAGGGATCCCCAGACCGCGCCCCAGCCTATCAGACTGGCGTCGGTCGTGACAATGACCCACTCTGGTCTGTGGAACATCATCCCTTGAGACAGATTGTCCAGGGACAGCCACCAACGGAGTGAGTCTCTGGTTCTCTGATTTACTTGTATCTTCGGAGACAAGTCTGTATAGTCCCCATTCCACTGACTGAGCATGCACAGTTGTAATGGTCTTAGATGAATGCGCGCAAAAGGAACTATGTCCATCGCCGCCACCATCAACCCGATCACTTCCATGCACTGAGCTATGGAAGGAAGAGGAACGGAATGAAGTATCCGACAAGAGTCCAGAAGCTTTGTTTTTCTGGCCTCTGTTAGAAAGATCCTCATTTCTAAGGAGTCTATAATTGTTCCCAAGAAGGGAACCCTTGTTGACGGGGATAGAGAACTCTTTTCCACGTTCACTTTCCAGCCGTGAGATCTGAGAAAGGCCAGGACAATGTCCGTGTGAGCCTTTGCTTGAGGAAGGGACGACGCTTGAATCAGAATGTCGTCCAGGTAAGGTACTACTGCAATGCCCCTTGGTCTTAGCACCGCTAGAAGGGACCCTAGTACCTTTGTGAAAATCCTTGGAGCAGTGGCTAATCCGAAAGGAAGCGCCACGAACTGGTAATGTTTGTCCAGGAATGCAAACCTTAGGAACCGATGATGTTCCTTGTGGATAGGAATATGTAGATACGCATCCTTTAAATCCACCGTGGTCATGAATTGACCTTCCTGGATGGAAGGAAGGATAGTTCGAATGGTTTCCATCTTGAACGATGGGACCTTGAGAAATTTGTTTAAGATCTTGAGATCTAGGATTGGTCTGAACGTTCCCTCTTTTTTGGGAACTATGAACAGATTGGAGTAGAACCCCATCCCTTGTTCTCTTAATGGAACAGGATGAATCACTCCCATTTTTAACAGGTCTTCTACACAATGTAAGAACGCCTGTCTTTTTATGTGGTCTGAAGACAACTGCGACCTGTGGAACCTCCCCCTTGGGGGAAGTCCCTTGAATTCCAGAAGATAACCCTGGGAGACTATTTCTAGCGCCCAAGGATCCAGAACATCTCTTGCCCAAGCCTGAGCGAAGAGAGAGAGTCTGCCCCCCACCAGATCCGGTCCCGGATCGGGGGCCAATATTTCATGCTGTCTTGGTAGCAGTGGCAGGTTTCTTGGCCTGCTTTCCCTTGTTCCAGCCTTGCATTGGTCTCCAAGCTGGCTTGGCCTGAGAAGTATTACCCTCTTGCTTAGAGGACGTAGCACCTTGGGCTGGTCCGTTTTTACGAAAGGGACGAAAATTAGGTCTATTTTTTGCCTTGAAGGGCCGATCCTGAGGAAGGGCGTGGCCCTTACCCCCAGTGATATCAGAGATAATCTCTTTCAAGTCAGGACCAAACAGCGTTTTCCCCTTGAAAGGAATGTTTAGTAGCTTGTTCTTGGAAGACGCATCAGCCGACCAAGATTTCAACCAAAGCGCTCTGCGCGCCACAATAGCAAACCCAGAGTTCTTAGCCGCTAACTTAGCCAATTGCAAAGAGGCGTCTAGAGTGAAAGAATTAGCCAATTTGAGAGCATTGATTCTGTCCATAATCTCCTCATAAGGAGGAGAGTCACTATCGAGCACCTTAAGCAGTTCATCAAACCAGAAAAATGCGGCAGTAGTGACAGGGACAATGCATGAAATGGGTTGTAGAAGGTAACCCTGCTGAACAAACATCTTTTTAAGCAAACCTTCTAATTTTTTATCCATAGGATCTTTGAAAGCACAACTATCCTCTATGGGAATAGTGGTGCGTTTGTTTAAAGTAGAAACCGCTCCCTCGACCTTGGGGACTGACTGCCATAAGTCCTTTCTGGGGTCGACCATAGGAAACAATTTTTTAAATATGGGGGGAGGGACGAAAGGAATACCGGGCCTTTCCCATTCTTTATTAACAATGTCCGCCACCCGCTTGGGTATAGGAAAAGCTTATGGGAGCCCCGGCACCTCTAGGAACTTGTCCATTTTACATAGTTTCTCTGGGATGACTAAATTTTCACAATCATCCAGAGTGGATAATACCTCCTTAAGCAAAATGCGGAGATGTTCCAATTTAAATTTAAATGTAATCACATCAGATTCAGCCTGCTGAGAAATGTTCCCTAAATCAGTAATTTCTCCCTCAGACAAAACCTCCCTGGCCCCCTCAGATTGGGTTAGGGGCCCTTCAGAGATATTAATATCAGCGTCGTCATGCTCTTCAGTAACTAAAACAGAGCAGCCACGCTTACGCTGACAAGGGTTAATTTTGGCTAAAATGTTTTTGACAGAATTATCCATTACAGCCGTTAATTGTTGCATAGTAAGGAGTATTGGCGCGCTAGATGTACTAGGGGCCTCCTGAGTGGGCAAGACTCGTGTAGACGAAGGAGGGAATGATGCAGTACCATGCTTACTCCCCTCACTTGAGGAATCATCTTGGGCATCATTGTCATTATCACATAAATCACATTTATTTAAATGAATAGGAATTCTGGCTTCCCCACATTCAGAACACAGTCTATCTGGTAGTTCAGACATGTTAAACAGGCATAAACTTGATCAGAAAGTACAAAAAACGTTTTAAAATAAAACCGTTACTGTCACTTTAAATTTTAAACTGAACACACTTTATTACTGCAATTGCGAAAAAACATGAAGGAATTGTTCAAAATTCACCAAATTTTCACCACAGCGTCTTAAAGCCTTGAAAATATTGCACACCAATTTTGGAAGCTTTAACCCTTAAAATAACGGAACCGGAGCCGTTTTAAGCTTTAAACCCCTTTACAGTCCCTGGTATCTGCTTTGCTGAGACCCAACCAAACCCAAAGGGGAATACGATACCAAATGACGCCTTCAGAAGTCTTTTATAAGTATCAGAGCTCCTCTCACATGCGACTGCATGCCATGCCTCTCAAAAACAAGTGCGCAACACCGGCGCGAAAATGAGACTCTGCCTATGCTTTGGGAAAGCCCCTAAAGAAGAAGGTGTCTAAAACAGTGCCTGCCGATATTATTATATCAAAATACCCAGATAAAATGATTCATCAAGGCTAAATATGTGTTAATAATCAATCGATTTAGCCCAGAAAAAGTCTACAGTTTAAATAAGCCCTTGTGAAGCCCTTATTTACAATCGTAATAAACATGGCTTACCGGATCCCATAGGGAAAATGACAGCTTCCAGCATTACATCGTCTTGTTAGAATGTGTCATACCTCAAGCAGCAAGGGACTGCAAACTGTTCCCCCAACTGAAGTTAATTGCTCTCAACAGTCCTGTGTGGAACAGCCATGGATTTTAGTTACGGTTGCTAAAATCATTTTCCTCATACAAACAGAATTCTTCATCTCTTTTCTGTTTCTGAGTAAATAGTACGTACCAGCACTATTTGAAAATAACAAACTCTTGATTGAATAATGAAAAACTACAGTTAAACACTAAAAAACTCTAAGCCATCTCCGTGGAGATGTTGCCTGTACAACGGCAAAGAGAATGACTGGGGTAGGCGGAGCCTAGGAGGGATCATGTGACCAGCTTTGCTGGGCTCTTTGCCATTTCCTGTTGGGGAAGAGAATATCCCACAAGTAAGGATGACGCCGTGGACCGGACACACCTATGTTGGAGAAAAGTATTTAAATTTATTTGTTTTCCACATCACCTCTATATTTCTTTAGACGGTGTTCATTATATTTGATTTCAACCACTAAATACAAAAATTTTAAATATGAGTTTGATAATTCTGTACAACATGCTCACCAAACAGCGTACTGCATAGACTATATTATTATGTGACTTTGCTGCCCACGTGTTATCTTTAACCATTCTGTATCTTACACTATTGTATTATGCTAAGTCTTATAAGGCTCATAGCTTATATAAAATAGTTTATTTAAACAACGATTTTAAACAGCTTTCCAATATGCTTAGATTATCAATTCCGCTTCATTCCCTTGGAATCCTTTGTTAAAGGAGCAGTAATGCACTACTGGGAACTAACTGAACTCATCGGGTGAGCCAATGACAAGAGGCAGACACCAGTCAGCAGCTAGCTCCCAGTAATGTATTGCGTTTTCTCAGCCTACTTGGGTATGTTTTTCAACAAAGTATAGCAAGAGTACAAAGCAAATAGGTAAATTATAGTATAATGAAAAGCGGTTTAAAATGGCATGCAATATCTGAATCATGAAAGATTATTTTTTTATTTTACTGTCCCTTTAAGACATTTTTGGTTTTGAATTCTACCAGTTCAGTGACATAACAAAAGAGTGCCAAATAGGGTCTGAATTTCAAGTGACATGGCATAGCAGTGACAAAAATTTGCATGATGGTCTTAAAAAGGCAGGAAGTAAGGGAGCCAGATAGTCTTAAAGGGGGTGGGTTAAGGGGTCTGGTAGTCTTATAGGTGCATGGGGTAGTCTTAAAGGGGCAGGATGTCAGGTAGTCTTTAAGAGATAGTGGGTCAGAAAGCCTTAAAGGGACACTGAACCCAATTTTTTTTCTTTTTTGATTCAGATAAAGCAGGCAATTTCAAGCAACTTTCTAATTTACTCCTACTATCAAATTTTCTTCATTCTCTTGGTATCTTTATTTGAAAAGCAAGAATGTAAGTTTAGATGCCGGACCATTTTTGGTGAACAACCTGGGTTGTCCTTGCTGATTGGACAGCACCAATAAACAAGTGCTGTCAATGGTTCTGAACTAACAATTGGTTGGCTCCTTAGCTTAGATGCCTTCTTTTTCAAATAAAGATAGCAAGAGAACGAAAAAAAATTGAGAATAGGAGTAAATTAGAAAGTTGCTTAAAATTGCATGCTCTATATGAATCACAAAATAAAAAAAATTGGCTTCAGTGTCCCTTTAAAGAGGAAAGGGATACATTAATCTTAAAAACATAGGGGGTAGGCTGCTTGAAGTCTTATAGTGGTAGGCTGTAAATAGTCTTAAAGGGACAGAGGTTAGAGGGGGTAAGAGTATCAGGGGGTTGATCCGATATAGATCGTAGTTTGCGGCGCAAGCGAGGGAACCCGCATCGCCCGCAGTTTCAGCTCGCAACTCGAGCTATCCCATATACGGCGCCGTCAGATGCTAACGTGCCGTAAGTCTGACAAACCAGCGATGTCCAGAAATCTGCGCAAGTACAAATTTCTGGCGTCGCCAGTGACTTGCGGCACGTTAGAAACTGCCGGCGCCTACAAAACCTGACTAAAGTCTAAATCACCCGCACTGTCTAACACGCCTCCCTAACATAGCCCGACACGTCTAACCCTCTATCCGCTATCCCCCCTCACTAGCCTAACAATAAAATATGTATTAACCCCTAAACCGCCGCTCCCGGAGCCCGCCGCTACCTAATAAAGTTATTAACCCCTAAACCGCCGCCAGCTATATTAAATCTATAACCCCCTAAAGTGAGCCCCTAACACCGCCGCCATCTACCTTACCTACCCCCTAAAGTGAGCCCCTATCCCGCCGCTATCTATTTTAAAATTATTAACCCCTAATCTAATCCCCCTACCCCGCCGCCATCTATATTAAATTATTTAACCCCTAAAATACTGAACTATCCCTACCACTAAACCTAAGTCTAACCCTACAAATAGCCCTGAAAAGTGCTTTTTGCGTGGCATTGCCCCAAAGTAACAGCTCTTTTGCCAGCCCTTAAAAGGGCTTTTGGCGGGGCTTTGTCACAAAGTAAACTGCTCTTTTGCCTACAATCTACATCCCCCTACACCGCGGCCACCTATAATAAATGTATTAACCCCTAATCTAATTCCCCTACACCGCCGCCAGCTATATTAACTATATTAACCCTAATTATATTAGGGTTAATATAGTTATTATATTATATATATTAACTATATTAACCCTAATTATATTAGGGTTAATATAGTTAATATCGTTATTATATTATATATATATTAAGTATAATAACCCTATCTAACCTAACATCCTAACTAAACTCTTATTAACATAAATCTAATATTAATATTATTAATTAAAATATTCCTATTTAAATCTAAATACTTACCTATAAAATAAACCCTAAGATAGCTACAATATAATTAATAATTACATTATAGCTATGTTAGGGTTTATATTTATTTTACAGGTAAATTGTTAATTATTTTAACTAGGTATAATAGCTATTAAATAGTTATTACCTATTTAATAGCTACCTAGTTAAAATAATTACCCAATTACCTGTAAAATATATCCTAACCTAAGTTACAAATACACCTACACTATCAATAAATTAAAGAAACTACAAATATCTATCTAAAAATACAAGTAAATAAACTAAACTAAAGTACAAAAAAAAAACAAACACTAAATTACAAAAAATAAAAAAGATTACAAGATTTTTAAGCTAATTACACCCATTCTAAGCCCCCTAATAAAATAATAAACCCCCAAAATAAAAAAAAATTCCCTACCCTATTCTAAATTAAAAAAAGTTCAAAGCTCTTTTACCTTACCAGCCCTTAAAAGGGCCTTTTGTGGGGGCATGCCCCAAAGAAAACTGCTCTTTTGCCTGCAAAAAAAAACCACAATACCACTCCCCAACATTACAACCCACCACCCACATACCCCTAATCTAACACAAACCCCCCTTAAATAAACCTAACACTACCCCCCTGAAGATCTCCCTACCTTGTATTCACCCCGCCGGGCAGAACTCCTCATCCGATCCGGGCGATGTCTTCCAGCAAGCGGCAGTGAAGTCTTCTTCCATCCGGGCGATGTCTTGAAGCAAGCGGCAGAGAGTCTTCTTCCATCGGCGATGTCTTCAAGCAAATCAGCATCTTCAATCTTCTTTGTTCGCTCCTCCGCCGCGGAGCATCCATCCGGCACGGCGACTTCCCGACGAATGAGGTTCCTTTAAATGACGTCATCCAAGATGGCGTCCGTTGAATTCCGATTGGCTGATAGGATTCTATCAGCCAATCGGAATTAAGGTAGAAAAATCTACCTTAATCTGTCGTCGTGCCGGAAGGATGCTCCGCGGCGGAGGAGCGAACAAAGAAGATTGAAGATGCCGATTTGCTTGAAGACATCGCCGATGGAAGAAGACTCTCTGCCGCTTGCTTCAAGACATCGCCCGGATGGAAGAAGACTTCACTGCCGCTTGCTGGAAGACATCGCCCGGATCGGATGAGGAGTTCTTCCCGGCGGGGTGAATACAAGGTAGGGAGATCTTCAGGAGGGGTAGTGTTAGGTTTATTTAAGGGGGGTTTGGGTTAGATTAGGGGTATGTGGGTGGTGGGTTGTAATGTTGGGGGGGGGGGTGGTATTGTTTTTTTTTTTGCCGGCAAAAGAGCAGTTTTCTTTGGGGCATGCCCCCACAAAAGGCCCTGGTAAGGTAAAAGAGCTTTGAACTTTTTTTTAATTTAGAATAGGGTAGGGAATTTTTTTTATTTTGGGGGTTTATTATTTTATTAGGGGGCTTAGAATAGGTGTAATTAGCTTAAAAATCTTGTAATCTTTTTTTTATTTTTTGTAATTTAGTGTTTGTTTTTTTTTGTAATTTAGTTTAGTTTATTTAACTGTATTTTTAGATAGATATTTGTAGTTTTTTTAATTTATTGATAGTGTAGGTGTATTTGTAACTTAGGTTAGGATTTATTTTACAGGTAATTGGGTAATTATTTTAAGTAGGTAGCTATTAAATAGTTATATACCTAGTTAAAATAATTAACAATTTACCTGTAAAATAAATATAAACCCTAACATAGCTATAATGTAATTATTAATTATATTGTAGCTATCTTAGGGTTTATTTTATAGGTAAGTATTTAGATTTAAATAGGAATATTTTAGTTTATAATATGAATTAGATTTATTTAATAAGAATTTAGTTAGGGGTGTTAGGGTTAGATAGAGTTAATATAGTTAATATAAATACTATAGTAACTATATTAACCCTAATATAATTAGGGTTAATATAGTTAATATATATAATGTAATAACTATATTAACTATAATATACTTAGGGTTAATATAGATAATATAGCTGGCGGCGGGGTAGGTAGATTAAATTAGGGGTTAATAATTTTAATATAGATGGTGGCGGTGTAAGGGGTTCACATTAGGGGATAGATCAGTTAGATGGTGGCGGTTTTAGGGGTTCACATTAGGGGATAGATCAGTTAGATGGTGGCGGTTTTAGGGGCTCACAGTAGGGGGTTAGTTTATGTAGATGGCGGCGGTTTAGGGGTTAAATACTTTATTAGGGATTGCGGCGGGGGATCACGGTTGACAGGGAGATAGACATTGCGCATGCGTTAGATGTTAGGTTTATTTTAGCAGCCAGGTTAGGGAGTTACGGGGCTCCAATAGTCAGCGTAAGGCTTCTTACGGCTGCTTTTTGTGGCGAGATGAAATTGGAGTAAGATTTCTCCATTTTCGCCACGTAAGTCCTTACGCTGTATATTGGATACCAAATTGCGCGGGTTTGGTATACCTGCCTATGGCCCAAAAAACTACGGGCGACGGCAGAAATATACGCGCGTAACTTCTAGGTTACGCCGTAAATGTGATACCAAACCCGCGCAAATATTGGCGTCGCCAGCTTTTGCGGGCGACGATATTTATCGGACCGACCCCCAGGTTTTCTTAATGATCAGGGTAGAATTCAGACAGACTTAACAGGAGCAAATGGTCAAGTAGTCTTAAAGGAAAAGGGGTTAGATGGCCATATTAGTCAAAAAATGATATGCTTTAATTCATTAGAGCATGTAATTTTAAGACTATTGACCCTACACTACTGTGTATTTTACTTCCGCAAAGAGGTTAAGTGCATGGTAGATCAGATTTACAGCTCGCACTGCTGATTAGATCAATGGCGGTTTCCAAGGTGCACTTTTTTGCAGGGGCTAAACACACTGTGGTGTGGGGTTGGTAGTTTTTAGACTATTATGCCACTATATGTAGGTCAGGTCATTTTAAAACGGGGACGTAGTAGAGGTAGACCGTTCTAAAGAGGCAAGGTAGTCTTAAAAGGGCAGGGGGTAGACTGAAAGTGTTAAAGGGAAAGAGGATAGGGGTCAAGTATTTTTATAGGGATACTCTTAAAGGGACAGGGGGTAGATATTCTTAAATGGGTAGACTGTAGATAATCTTAAAGGGGTGGGTTAAAGGCTGGTAGATAGTCTTTAAGGATAAGTTAGTCTTAAAGAGGCATGGGGGTACATTTATCATTAAAAAAAAAAAAAAATCAGGAGGCAGCTGGTAGATAGTCTCAATGGGATGCAGTAAGGTGTCAAGAGGCCTTAAAGGGAAATTAAACCATTTTTTTCTTTTATGATTCAGATAGAACAAACAATTTTAAACAACATTCACACTTCTATTATCAAATTTGCATAATTCTCTTGGTATCATTTGTTGAAGCAGCAGCAATGCACTACTGGGTACTAGCTGAACACATCTTGTCAGCCAATGACAAGAGGCATATGTGTGCACCACCAATCAGCAGCTAGATCCCAGTAGTGCATTGCTGCCACTAAACCTATCAAGGATAACAAGATAATTAAACAAATTAGATACTAGATGTACATTGGAAAGTTGCTTAAAATTGTATGTTCTGTTTGAATCATGCCCCTTTAACAAGCAGGTGGTTATGGTGTCAGTAAGCCTTAACCCCTTCACTACTGGGGATTTCAGAAAAAAACGTGTCCAAAGTACACTCTGATTAAACAGGAATAAAGCTTTTGATTTACTTATAAAAACTATCTATGGGGGCGTGTCCGGGCTTAGGCTGAAGATGGCCGCAAAACTGGGAGCTCTGGCAGATTAAATTACATTCTGCCATGTAATTAATATATTCGGATGCCATCCAGCATAAAATCTTGAATCACCAGAAAGGGAATAGTTTGCTGGCTAAGGCAATACTTTTATTGTGCAACCTCAGACTGGATTGCTGCAGTTTATTCTTGGCGGAATTCCTCAGCACCCCCCCCCCCCCTGGGGAACCGGGTATGTGGAGATATTTGCAAATCTCCTTCTATACTACACAGAGACTAATTTGCTACTTTCAGGACGGCTACTAACTTATAATAATGCCCGATAACTCCTGCTACTATGGAAGAGCTGGGGGCTGTTTTCCAATCCCTCATGGAGGATCTCGAGCGTAAAACATGCTCCAGGCTGGACAGGCTTATATACCTTTGCTGCAACACGGCGAGGAGAAGTGAGGTTCTACTGTCTGTCGGCAACGGAGCCGATGCTACACTGGCTCTGCGGGACAACAATGACATATGCCTGGAGCAGCCTCCCTGTCGGGAGATGGGGTGGCCGCAAGGTAACGAAGACCAGAAAGAAAACCCGGGAGATGTTTATGACCCAGAGGGCTCGTCCACGTTTCACAATTGCACTCTTCATGGCTGCTGCATGGTTGTGCAGGGGAGAGCTGCCGGCTCCCGTGTGTACAATTCTGTCGCATCTGAGCACGACTCTACAGACCTGGTGGCTCCGCTAATAATTGTTGAAATGACAGCCTCTCTGAATTTCCGGGTTCGCAGGAGAACGTACTGGCCAGGGACCTACAAGAACCCATATGGAACGGTCACCTACTATCCACTAGATTTGCCCAGAAGCTTCCGTAGGGTCTTCCTATATCAGTGTGTCGGCATTGGATATACCTTTTATAATGGGACCTTCTCTGTGGTGCATGGTAGATGGCAGATGTGTTCCTGCAGAACCGGCATCGGGTAGATATGACTATACTATAGGGACTTGAAAGGATGTACTATAAGTGCATGAATTTGATGACAGCTTACTGCCCGATGTGCACACTTTATGATTTTCTCCCTGACTTTAGTTTTCGGTACATTTAATATATTTATTCTGTCAGCAGTCTTAAACCTGCTTCCGGACTCCCTGGAGGAAAGAATTCGACGGAGGGGAATGTGACCCCTATTCTGGCGAATGGAGCCGTCTAATGTTGGGGGCGGAGCCAAGTAACGGTTACTTGGTGCTTGGGCGGGAATATTCCAGTCCTCTGTAGCTTATACAAACGCAAGGGAAAATTTTGTACCTTGCGTTTGGATAGGCCTTAGAGAATGGAATTACTATTGGAAGAGGTGAACAGGATGGCGGCAGCACGCGGGACAGCATGGCTCCGGGATTATTTGGCGGCGGCCAATCTCCCGGGAGCCACTTCAGAAGGGACCAGTGACGGCAGGTCGCGGAGGCGGTCTAGGCCTCCGGTTCGCTTGTCACCAGAAATCGGGAACAGCGGTGTCGGTGCCCCCCGGCGGGGGGGAGGGTCCAAAGCTGTGGCGGTTGAACAGAGGAGAAGTCGTGAAAGGCCGGTACGGAGGTCGTTGGAAGGAGTGCAATCTGAGGAGGCGGCTAACCGGACCGGTTCTACGGCAGGTAGGACAATTGAAGGGAGTGGGCTGGGCCTTGATCATATGGGTGAAATGTCGTTGTCAGGGCAGAATTTAGGAACATCAGGAGTATTTGAATTGGTTAGGGATCCTTTAACCATTCGCACTTGTCAGGAGAGGTCTGCGGCAAAGGACTTAAATCCTGTTGCCTCACATGAAATGCGGGAGCTGGTTGAAGGGGATAGTGAAGGCACAATATTAGCTTTGGAGAGGGATAAAGTGGGGGCTGCAAAAAAGGCTGTTTTTAAAGGTTTGGATGTTAATGAAGGGGTTATAGGGAGTATTAAGGAGAGTCAGTCTGTACAGGGAGTTTCTAGGAGGGGGTTAAAAAGTGTGAGGAAGTCAGTAAAAGGTAATAGATCAGGTAAGGTTCAAATTGAAGCGGGCTGTGGGGTGGGGAGAGGTAGTGTGGGGCAATTAAACAGTGAAGGAAAAAGTTATAATGTAAAAGGGGTTTGCATGAGGGGAAAGGGTAAAAGCAATTTGAGGGGGGGAAAGCAATCTGGTAAAGGTAAGGGAAAAAAGGAAAATAGGGGAATTGATGTATTGTGTTTATCTCCTGCAGGTTTAGTTCAGGAAGGAAGGGCCCAGGTGGGCGGTGGGACAGATATTTCTGTTGTTCCGTCAGGGCATGACATGGAGGGAGATGCATTGTGTTTTGATTATACATACAGTGATTTGGATATGGAAGATCCCGGGGAAGGCACCTCAGCGGGACTGGTGGTTCAACGGCAGGTAGGGGACCTGGCCACTTTGGAACAGTTAATAAGGGCTTTATCACCAGGTTTGATGGGGAAACAAGGTGTGGGAGACTCAGTGGCTATGTCTGGGGTAGCGAGTGTTAGGAGTGATAGGGAGGGATGTCATAATAGGCCTTTCACTGTCTCCTCTCCACAGATACGGCCTCACGGTAGGGATACCCGTGAGCGCCACAGTCCTAGGAGGTCTGGTGATGTACGGCGTCGTGGTAGATCCCGGTCGCCTAAAGAGAGAGTGCGGCATCGTCAGGAAAGGCGTTCTCCTACATGGGGAAGGTTGGAAAGAACTGCGGAAAGGAATGGGAGGAGGAGAAGATCTAGGTCATCTTCGCACAGACGGAGGGCGCAGAGGACTCGGGAACATGTAATTAGGCCTCAACCAGCGGTGATTGGAGCAGAACAGGCGAGGGAATCTGGAGCAGCTCAGCCAGCTACGGCGCCCAGGCCCACAGGTGAGGGTGCTACAAGAATTGTGAGTGTGCATGGTAGTGAGCATGTTGGAGGAAATGCGCAGCAGGCTTTGGTGAGCGGTTTAAAGGATTTATTGGCAAAATTTGAGAAGCAACCGGAAGCTCAGGGAGGGAATGTTGCGTTAGCATGGAGTGGGGGTTCGGGAAGTGGGGCTCCTGTACCAGGAGTGGTTTCAGAGACGGGAAGTGTGGTTCTTGCTGCAGTAGGGGTGTCGGGTTCGGGTGACAGCGGTCAAGTAATTGAAGGGACCAAAGGGCAGAAAAAAGACATGATTTCTTCGGGGGACATCGTGAAAGTTCCAGAGAGCGCGATGAGAAGACCATGCTTATGCTCAATCGGTCCACTGGGGATTCATTTGACGCAAGATATAAAAGAAAAAATATGGAAACGGGAATATTTAGAGCTGTTTTCATTATTACCACTTGAACAGATGATGGAGATCAAGGAGGACACAAAGGATAAGGAGAAAAAAGAAGAGGATGAACGCAAGAAACGTTACCGTAAAATACCCAAAACACTTTCAAATTGGTCGAGAGCATTTTGTATTTTAGCGGCTGTAATTGGTGAAAAATTTTCAGATCAGTGTTCAGCTCTTTTTTGCTATTATGACGAGATATCAGGGGCTTACCGCACTTACGGGGGATTGGCGTGGTGGCGGTATGATGAACAATTTCGTCAGCGCCTGGCTGTAAGACCGGAGATGCGTTGGGATGACCGGGATATGGGGATATGGTTAGAGTTGATGACTCCGATGCGTGGGTCCTTTCGTGGTTTCGGGGGAGGAAATGCTGGGGGTAACAGCCCATCCGGGGGAGTCTCTGGAGGAGGTGCGGCAGTGGCCATTAGGAAAGGATTGTGCTTTCAGTACAATGAAGGAGTATGTAAGTTCGGTACCGGATGCAAATACAAGCATGCTTGTTCCGGTTGTGAGGGAACCCACCCTTGGACCAAATGTTTCAAGAAAGGTGGCAGTGGAAAGGCAGGAGAGGTTGCTTTTAAGGGCCAAGACCCCGGTGAAGGTAAGAAGGATGGTTCCTTGGCTAGAGCGTTACGCTAAGGTGAGGGGGAAAGAGAGGGATGCGGAGTTGTTATTAACGGGGTTCAGTTCTGGTTTTTGGATTCCTTTTGAGGAAGGGGTGGCTTGTCAAATTTCGGGGAATTTAAAGTCTGCTAAAGAATTTCCGGAGGTTGTCCGAGGTAAATTGGTCAAGGAAGTTGCATTGGGTAGAATGGCAGGGCCTTTCAGTCACCCGCCATTTAAGAATTTGAGGGTTTCTCCACTGGGGGTGGTCCCCAAAAAAGTGGCTGGTCAGTTTCGTCTGATCCACCATCTGTCTTTCCCGAAAGGTTCGTCGGTAAATGACGGTATTGATCCTGATGAGTCTGCAGTTAGGTATGCATCATTTGATCAGGCGGTTAGATTGGTGTCGGCAGCGGGTGTGGGTGCTTTGTTGGGGAAGGTGGACGTGGAAGCAGCCTTTCGGCTTTTACCTGTACATCCGGTTTGTCATCACTTATTGGGCTGTTATTTTGATGGGGCCTTTTACGTGGACTTGTGTCTGCCAATGGGTTGTTCCATATCATGTGCGTATTTTGAAAAGTTTAGCACTTTTGTGGAATGGGTCGTTAGGCAAGTTTCAGGTTTGAAGTCAGTGGTGCATTACCTTGACGACTTCCTTTTTGTAGGCAAGGCAGGGGTTGAAGATTGTGCGCAACTGATGGAACACTTCTTTAATGTGGCATCTGATTTTGGCATTCCTATAGCTCATGAAAAGACTGAAGGCCCTCAGACAGTTTTGAGTTTTTTGGGCATTGAAATTGATTCTGTAAGTATGGAATGCCGTTTGCCTTTGGACAAGGTGTTTGACTTAAAAAATTGCATTCAGAGCTGTTTTAAAAAGAAAAAACTCATGCTTAAAGAAGTTCAATCCCTAGTAGGCAAGCTAAATTTTGCCTGCAGGATTATTCCGGTTGGGAGAGTTTTCTGTAGGAAGTTGTCTTTAGCGACAGTTGGTGTGAAGAACCCATCCCATTGGATTCGGTTGGGTAAGGAGCTAAAAGAGGATTTAAAAATCTGGTTGGTTTTTCTGGAAAAATTTAATGGCTGCGAGATAATGCAAGGTTTGGCAGTCTCGAATTATGATCTTCATTTGTATACTGATGCAGCTGGCTCCGTGGGGTATGGCGCCTTTTTTCAGGGGCATTGGTCTGCAGGTTTATGGCCGGTGGAGTGGAAACAAGCTGGCCTCAATAAGAATTTGGTCTTTCTTGAATTGTTCCCGTTGGTGGTCGCAGTAAAAGTGTGGAAAGATCTGCTTAGGAACAAAAAGGTGGTTTTCCACACAGATAACTTGGGAGTTGTATTCGCAATTAATAGACTTACATCTAGCTCGTTGCCTGTGGTGCGACTTTTGAGGTTGTTTGTGTTGGACTGTATGCAAATGAATGTTTTATTTCGTGCTGTTCATGTTCCAGGTTACCAGAATGTCATTGCTGATGCTCTTTCTCGCTTTCAGTGGGAAAGGTTCTGGGAAGTGGCTCCAGATGCGGAGAAGGAGGGTGTTGGATGTCCGCCAGAGCTGTGGGATCTGAAATCCTGGATCTAATCCGTTTTGCCAGGGGAGCACTAGCTCAAGGTACCTGGGTGGCATATATATCTGTGTGGAGGCATTGGTTTCAATATGTGTCTGGAAGAAGAATGAGGTCTGCCAATGAGGGGTGGGATAGTGATTTCTTAGCATGGGTGGGTGAATGGGGAAGTTCGGGATGGTCTAAGTCAAAAGTTCAAAAGTCTATTGCAGCTATGAGTTTCCTTTTTAAGTTGTTGAGAATGCAGGATTTGACAAAGTTGTTTGTCATTCGGTTGGCTGTAAGAGGTTTATGTAAAGGTCAGGTGTGTAATGATAGGAGACGTCCGGTGGTATTTGATACCTTAAGACAGATATTAGGTTCTCTAAGAGTTGTATGTTCATCTAAGTTTGAATTTCTTTTATTTCGGGCTGCTTTTGTGTTGGCCTTTTTTGGTGCTTTTCGTATATCAGAATTAGTTGGAGCTAATAGGCATGATTTAGGAGGTTTGTGGGCACGAGATGTATCTATCAAGGATAAGGTGTTGTGGGTGTGGTTGAGGAAATCGAAGACGGATCAAAAAGGGGTGGGGAGGTGGATCCAGATTAATGAGACTAAAGGGAGTTGTTGTCCAGTGTTGGTATTGGAGGCCTTTTTGGAGGTGCGCCCAGTTGGTTTTTTGCCTTTATTTGTGCATCAAGATGGTTCAAGTCTCTCGCGCTTTCAGTTTTTGGCTGTGTTTAGAAAGGTGTTGTCAAGTTTGGGCTATGTGGCTGAGGAGTTTGGTACTCATTCTTTTCGAATTGGGGCGGCGACGGAGGCGGCCAATTTAGGTTTGGGTGAGAGTGTGATTAAGAGAATTGGTGGCTGGAAGTCTGGTTGTTTTAAGTCTTATGTCAGGCCTGATATGAGAGTTTAGGTTTTTATTTTGTCTTGACAGGTCCAGTACATTGTTGGATTGTGGGGCATTCTTACATTTATTGGGCCCGGAAGGCAGCGGCAAGTACAGATCAGGGAACACAGCTGAAGATGAATGAGGAGACAGTGAACTTGAGGTGGTTTGGGACTAGAGGATTGAGGTGGGACCAATTGTTAAAAAAGATTGTTGATTATGCTAGGCTATTTCGGCCTCCAGCGATTCTAATTGTACATGCAGGTGGGAACGATTTAGGTTTTCTATCACAGAAGGATTTGCTGGACAGAATTAAGAGGGATTTGGTTAGGTTGCGGGAGTTGTTCCCTGATATGGTAATAGTATGGTCTGACATTGAACCCAGGTCAGTCTGGAGAGCAGCATGGGATGTGAAGAAGCTGGAGGCCTCTAGAAAAAAGGTGAATAGATCAATTAGTAGTTTTGTTTGTAGGATTGGGGGGTTTGGCATTCGCCATGTTGAATTCGAAGGGGAGACTGGGCGTTGTTTCTTTTTAAAGGATGGTGTGCATTTGAATGAGGTGGGGCTCCACCTCTTTAACTTTAACATCAAAGAAGCAGTGTTAAAGGCCTTAGCCCGTGTGGGGTAGGCACGCAGTGGCGTGCTGTGGCGGGGTGATTTAGATCTGGAGGTTAAGTAAGCTGGTACCTCCCTAAAGAGGCGGGAGAGTTTTGGGGGGATGTACCTGGTTGTAAACCGGGGGAAGGTACATCTCGGTGCTCTTGCACCTTATGTTTTAAAGTTAGAAGTTTATGATTAATATAATTGTTAATTTTATGAGTTATTTAAAATTATTTAAATAAATGCGGGCTGCGGCCTTTACACCCATCCTTGTGTTGTATTGAATTATTTATTTAGATAAGGCATAATGTATAGCCTATATAGGGGTCAGGACTCCCTGGAGGAAAGAATTCGACGGAGGGGAATGTGACCCCTATTCTGGCGAATGGAGCCGTCTAATGTTGGGGGCGGAGCCAAGTAACGGTTACTTGGTGCTTGGGCGGGAATATTCCAGTCCTCTGTAGCTTATACAAACGCAAGGGAAAATTTCCCTCCCTCCCTCCCTGTTTGTTGAATTTGTCGCAGCAGGCTGGGGTTTTGTTGGTATGGCGGGGTGATTTAGATCTGGAGGTTAAGTAAGCTGGTACCTCCCTAAAGAGGCGGGAGAGTTTTGGGGGGATGTACCTGGTTGTAAACCGGGGGAAGGTACATCTCGGTGCTCTTGCACCTTATGTTTTAAAGTTAGAAGTTTATGATTAATATAATTGTTAATTTTATGAATGTTATTTAAAATTATTTAAATAAATGCGGGCTGCGGCCTTTACACCCATCCTTGTGTTGTATTGAATTATTTATTTAGATAAGGCATAATGTATAGCCTATATAGGGGTCACTTAATCCTACATTCTGGTGAACAGTAAGTCCCCATCTGAGACAATTTAAATATGTCCCCCCACTGATATGAGACTTGCTATCTATTATATGGCATTATTGTTTTTCTGAACTGAATCAGGGTACTGTTTCATTTGCCATAGATATATCTCTACTATTGCAATGGTATTAGCTACAGTTGGAGAGCAGAGTTTAGTGACTTACCTCAAAACTTCTCTATTAGGGAGCATTACAGTACACATTCAGATCCCTATTATATATCACAGTAGTCTTTAAAAATGGTTCCCGGTGGTATCACTGGGTCCAAACTTTGCCTACAGGACCTACACTCTTCTCAAGACCTTGAAAGGTCAGGACTTGGGACATATGTTTATAAGCCAGATATTCCTGTATTCAGGAACCTAGCCGATATATATTATGCACTAATTCACATCTTGTTTGGTAACACGTTAGCCCACAATATAACCACTGATTACAAGTTGTGAGTATATTTTACTATAAGTTCTCTATGGTACTGCACAGTTCATATGTTAATATTCTCTCATTATTTGGATAATAGATTTGAGGGGTATTCTGTATTTTTACTATTGTACTTTGACAAATTAAAGGGACATTAAACACTTTGAGATGGTAATATTAAATTGTATATATAAAAGAACTCTGCAATATACTTTCATTATTTATTTTGTCCTCTTTGCTGTAATTCCATTCTGAAATTGTGAGCTTTTCAGTTCCTGTTAGAAATGGAAGTGCAGAACACTGTTAAATCCAGCACAATAATTGGCTGCACACTCTAGTGACCTATTTAGAATGGTCCCTAATTGGCCACAGCAGAGAAGGTAACACAAGTTACAACATGGCAGCTCCCAGTGTTTTATAGACACTAAAGCTTTACACTTATTTTGTCACTTTTTAAACAACTAATGAAACTTTAAAAAATACATCTACATGTTAGTCATGGACTAATCTTTTCTTTGAATGCATCATTCTATCTAGCATGTATTTAGTGTTTAATGTCCCTTTAACATGTTTTCTGAAACCAATGGTGTTTATGTATATTGATGTACCATTGTATTTGCATATATGTAAGGGTTTGTTCCCCCAAAAATCTAGATGAGTATCTTATTGCTGTACTGTGACAGATGTATTTGCTTGTTGAAACCAATGATGCTATATTTTTTGTACAATTGCCTGAATTGTATGTTTTTTAAGTTTGGGTGAGCAAACTAGATGTTCTGTAACTTTTTAGGTACAGTTGTTAATATTATGTTAAGTATATGACTTATGAATGGCCTTTTAGGCCATCCTCCTATACAAAAGATAAAACTAGGTTCTACCTTTTGGATGGGACCCGAAAAGTGGCCCCTATTTATCATTGGCCTTCCATAAGTTGTAAGGCTGTGAAGGGTCCAAGAGTGGCCCTCATCCTTAGCCAGAAGGCATGTTATGTTGTACTGTATGATGTGATTACCATCCAATGTGACTACTGTTGTTGTTTGAATTCATATATTAATGTTTCACATTGCCAAATATTCTTTTATTCTCTGCTTGGTGAACCTTAATAAAAAAAAAAAAACTATCTATATTTTAAAAAGAACACAAACCAAGGTATTGATATAGGCCCATTCTGGTATTTTTGATGCCACTATTTGGCTGCGGGATACAATCATATAACAAAAATCGTTCACTTTTTTGTAAACTTTGAGTTTCTCATTAAAATGATTTGAACACAACTACTGCAGTCATATGGCAAGTGGTTATAGAAGCTTCCCTGGAATCCGCTTTGTTCAAAAATAGCAGACATGCATGGCTTTGCCATTGTATTTTTGCAATTAGCTGCATTCTAATTGCCAAAATGCAATGGCAACACTTTACTTGAAATTCCTTGCATTGAAGGGTTAATCAGTTAGCCTGTAAGGTTAATTTTTGATGTAGAATAGATATTACCCTCCCACCCACTGATCCCTCCCAAACAACTTTCTTCCCTCATCCCCTACTAGTCACCACCATATAAGGTACTGAAAGGGTGTTCTGCCAGTATGCAGTTTATTATTATTTTCCTCACAGTGGTCCCTCCTCAAGTTCCTCAACCCTCCCACCTCTCTGATCCGCCCCCAAACAGCTGTTAAACTCCCCCCTCCAAGTAGTGGTGCCATCTTGGTTACTGGCAGCTGTACACAGTTTATGGTTTTTTTTTTTATTTCACAATATTTTTTTCTGTAATGTAGTGGTGCCCCCTAACCCCACCTTGCCATCATTAATAAGGGTGCCCCCCTTTCTAATTCCCCTTTTACCTAGCTTAAAGGGATATGAAACCCATTTTTTTTCCCTTCATTAAGATATGCATGCAATTTTAAGCAACTTTCTAATGTACTCCTATGATCATTTTTTCTTCACTCTTTTGGTATCTTTATTTGATAAAGTGGAATGTAAGCTTAGGAGCCAGCTCATTTTTGGTTCAGCACCTGGGTAGCACTTGCTGATTGGTGGCTTAATGTAATAGGAGTACATTTGAAAGTTGCATGCTCTATCTGAATCATGAAAAAAAAAAAAAAAGGTTTCATATCCCTTTAAGCTTCTTAGCCCTCCTTCTCCCTTAAAAAAATAATAATAATTCTGTAGCGTAGGGCCCCTCCCACTCTGCGCCGCCGCCACCAGCAGATGATCATTATAGACGTTGACGAACTGGAGCACCAATCATGCTCCGTTATCATATGAAGACAGATGACTGAAGCTCAGGAACAGAAGCTCTTGGCTGTCACTGTACAGCCAAGGCTGCTATAGCTTCCTTAAAGGGATAGTAAACCCAATTTTTTTTCTTTCATGATTCAGATAGAAAGTTGCTTAAAATTGCATGCTCTAATTTACTCCTATTATCAATTTTTATTGGTTCTCTTGGTATCTTTTTTTTTTTTTTTTTTTAAAAAAGCAAAAATGTAAAGCTTAAGACCGGGACCATATTTGTTTCAGCACCCTGGGTAACGCTTGCTGATTGGTGGCTACATTTACCCACCAATCAACAAGAGCTACCCAGGTGCTGAACCAAAAATGGGCTGGCTTCTAAGCCTAACATTCCTGCTTTTCAACTAAAAATACCAAAAGAACGAAGAAAAATTGATAACTGGAGTAAATAAGAAAGTTGCTTAAAATTGCATACTCTATCTGAATCATGAAATAAAAAAATGGGGTTTACTATCCCTTTAAGCTGCAACAATATAGATTATATATACATACACACACACACACACGTCCCATTGGGTCAAAGGGGTCAGTGTCAGGAAATCATTTTAAAAGGACAAGGAGACAAGTAGGCTTAAAGGGACAGTCTACTCCAGAATGTATATTTTTTTAAAAAGATAGATAATTCCTTCATCACCTATTCCCCAGTTTTGCATAACCAACCCTGTTATTACACTTTTTTGATTACCTTGTATCTAAGCCTCTGCAGATTGCCCCCTTATCTCAGTTCTTTTGACAGTCATGCATTTTTTAGACGATCAGTGCCGATTCATAAATAACCCCACGGGAGTGAGCACAATGTTATGTACATGCCACACACAAACTAGTGCCGTCTAGCTGTGAAAAACTGTCAAAATGCACTGAGGTAAGAGGTGGCCTTCAAGGGCTTAAAAATTAGCATATGAGCATATCTTGGTTTAGCTTTCAGCAAAGAATACCAAAAGAACAAAGATAATTTGATGATAAAAGTGAACTGAAAAGTTGCTTGAAATTGCATACCCTATCTGAATCATAAAATTTAAATTTTCACTAGACTGTCCCTTTAATTAATCTGCACACAGACAGAGAGAGTTAAATCTACTCTAAATTACAGAATATCATACTTACTAGACCCATGGTATCTAACAACTATTGTATTGCCTCTTCACTCTCTTAAACGGAGTGTGACAATACTCTGTATATATGTATGCCAGTGTACAGCGTTCTCCACATGGGTAGGGACAGTGTAATACTTTTTACAATATTATAACATTTTGTTATTTATAAATGCTACTTAATCTATCCAAAGCACACATTAATTGCATACTTTAAAAAAACTGATTTAAAAGGGAAAGGAAACCCTAAAATGTTTTTGTGTGCGCAACAATTATAGAAAACTATAAATTGTAGCCAGGTGGTCAGTAAAATCAGCCGGGTGGTGCACCCACTTAATAGGGCCTGGGGAAAAGACTAGAGTACCTATAGTCAAACCTTATAAAACAATGCAGCACAGGAATGAGAAAATGTGTATGTATGCATGCGTGTTTGTATGTATGTATGTATGTATGTATGTATGTATGTATGTATATATATATATATATATATATATATGTGTATATGTGTATGTATGTATAACTACACTGCCAACACATTTTAAAAAACAAACCTTCAAGTTACTTCCAATGATCCATAGGCCTTCTATAAAAGGGATATTGTATTTAAAAAGGTATGAAAATATGTTTCCATGTATAAAAGGACTTTAAGGAAAAAGAAGCAGTATGCAATAAACTAGTTTGTTTAATAGAAAATGATGGATGAACATTATATATAAATATATACATATATGACAATTGGCTTACTATCTTAAGGAGTTGCAAATCTACAATAAAAAAAAAATGTTCCCCTGAATAAAAATAAAATAAAATTATTGGGTATGAAATATGTACATGTATACTCTATATTCCTTGGCACTTTTTTTTGTTCTTTTCTTTTCCCATGATCTCAAAAGTTGCAAATACTTTTGAAGTAGCATAAATGGTGCCACTTTTAATTCTCTGTTGAATTGATGTTGATAAAGCAGAATAGGAATCTCCTTGGTCTTGCAATTCTCTCAGTTCTTCTTCTCTTATCACTAATGCCCTTCCAAGGGACTGTCCAACTAAACGACAAACCTCCAGGGCTTTACGACGAGCATTACTTACTGCAGCAAGACAAACTTCACGCCTGGGGAAACAAAATAAAATATATATATTACTGGGAAATACAACAGCTAGAAAGTTTTGTCTGATTTAAAAAAAAAATAATATATATATATATATATATATATACCTTAATTTTTCCATACTCTCTGGAGTGTGATAGAACTTTGGAGAACAGATGCTTACTGAACTTTCCAATTTTTCAACCAGCAAATTACAAATGTTCTGGAGTTTTTGAAAATCACTGAATATAACACAGACCTAAAAGGAAAACAATATTGTAAAGGTGTATTTACCAACTACTTAGGAGTACCCTGTCAATTATTGTAGATGAGAATTACAATTTAGGTTTCAGGACATTATCTTCAAAAACACAAAATTGCTAAACCTAAATACTTCAGAAGTGTCCCAGGAACCTGCTCTCTTAAATTATTATCATCTGGTAAAGTATTTTGATTTAAACTAGACACACATTAGCTTGCTAAACAGCTTATATCAGTTTTTACAGGTTTTAGAGTATTAAAACAGCTTACATACCTCGGCTTCCATTTGGTATGCATTTGAGATCTTTTGGAATTCTTTAGATACAGTTATATTTTCTTCCTAGAGAAAATAATTATGTTGCACATTAACATTCACATTTTCAGGACATCATATTAACATTGGTCTCTGCACTTTAAAGCCTTGTTTTCAGTTTATTTATATTTTGAGACATGAAAAAAAAACACAACATATTATGTTCTAAGACTTTTTGTGTTCCATAAAACTTGTGCTATATCAGGGCTCAACAAACCCAGGAGCCAGGGAGACACTGGCTCCTAACTTTTTGACTTTTTCTCCATAGATCTTTATAAAAATACCACTGTCTGGCTCCTAAATATTCTTACTAGCTCAGTAATTTTAAACAGATTTTTTTACCCCTCGCTAGGGCTGCACGATTAATCGCTGCGATTTAAAAACCGCAAGAGTACGCAATTTTTTTCTAAAAAAAAATCCTCAGATGTGGCTGTACTGCATTGATTTGTATGCAATTTCTTGCAAACCAGTTCCATCTAGTGGTTGCTTTGAGCACACATTTGTAAAATGGCTGTTTTACTTTCACTTTCTGTTTGGAATCTCAGTAGTAGCCAATCAATCTATAGAAGTCTAAAAGCAGAGCACATGCAGGAGAGTGAAGAAGGAAAGTCATTTACTTATATTTCCCCCTAGGGACATCTGCAGTCTGAAACTTAGGGTATGTAATCATTATGGAACCTCCCACACAATATCCTGCTCTCTGACAAACAGCTCCAATACATAGCAGATGCAGTTAACCCAATGGCTGCCAAAAGGGCTAAAACTGCAGTCCCTTCTGCTAGCTAGCTGCTGGGTTAACTGCATCTACAATGTATTTGATATCAGCAAGGAACAGCATTTCTGAAAGGAGCAGCCCCCACCCCTACTGCTATATGCCTGTATTGTATTCCTGCACAGGAGCAGGGCTCATTATCAGTCAAGATAAAATATACACATATGTGGTTTGTATTTTTATGCTCCCAGAGTGTATTGGAAATTTTACTGAAAAATTAAGCTGTTCTAGTCATTTATAAGAAAATAGCGATTAAATCGCAATCGATTTTTTGGGTCCAAAATCGCGTTTATCGTTTTTGCCCATATCACCCAGCCCTACACCAATCAGCTATATAGCTTTGTAATAAAATTGAAAAGGTTTTTTATGAGGGATTTTTCTTTACTAAAATATACTGTTTGAGGATTTGCTTTATAGCAGTGATGGCAAACATCCTACTTGCAGATCAATAGTTTAGAAACCTTAAAAGAGACAGCTAAGTAGAAATTAAACTATGATGATCCAGATAAAGAATGCAATTTTTAAAAACATTCCAATTAATTTATGTTATCAAATTTGTTTTGTTCTCTATCTAGAGCTAACCTAGATATCCTCAGGAGCAGCAATGCACTACTGGGAACTAGATGGTGATTAGTGGATGCACATATATGACTCTTGTCATTGACTCACCAGATGTGTTCAGCTAGCTCCTAGTAGTACATTGCTGCGCTGAGGTTTACTCTTCAACAAAGGATGCCAAGAAAATAAAGCAAAATTAAGAATAGACGTAATTGAAAAGCTGTTTAAACTTGCATGCTCTATCTGAATAATGAAACTTGAATATATAGAGATGCATGTAAATAAATGTATGTCTATTAAAACACACACATAATATTTCATAAATATGTCCAGAGGCTCACGGTCAGATTAAGGTAACTTTGCAGGGTATACAAACATATCTTCATTTTCAGCTCATTGTAACAAATATATACAAAACAAGGCTTCTTTAAAAACATTTTACTGTTTTTAATGTAGTCTGTAATAAATACAGTACATGTCAAACCATAAAAAAGTCCTACGTTATATGGAGTACTGCAGCCTCCTCTTTTAAAAAGGGACACTGAACCCAAATTGTTTCTTTCATGATTCACATAGAGCATGACATAAGCAACTTTCTAATTTACTCCTATTATCAATTGTTCTGCGTTCTCTTGCTATCTTTATTTTAAAAGCAGGAATGTAAATATCAGCAGCCAGACCATTTTAGGTTCAGCACCATAGACAGCGCTTGCTTAATGGAGGCTTATATTTACCATCAATAAGCAAGCATAACCCAGGTTCTCAAACAAAAATGGGCCGGCTTTTGGCGCATTACATTCCACCTTTTTTAATAAAGATAGCAAGAGAATGAAGAAAAATTGTTAATAGGAGTACATTAGAAAGTTGCATGCTCTATCTGAATCATGAAAGAAAAAATGTGGGTTTAGTGTCCCTTTAAAAAAAAAGAAAAAAAAGAGAAGGAATTGGACTGCAGTGTAGGTAGTCCTCTATCGTCCAATCCAGGCCTTGAAATATAGTGTTCTTATTGACAATTTGCGCAATTTAAATTTTCCGGCAAATGTTTACATTAGATCTATGCACTGCCCCCCCTGGCATCAAGGGGTTAAAGGGACAGTCTACCATAGAATTTTTATTGTTTTAAAAGATAGATCATCCCTTTATTACCCATTCCCCAGTTTTGCATAACCATCACAGTTATATTAATATACTTTTTACCTCTGTGATTACCTTGTATCTAGGAACATTCTTCCAGCCCCCTGATCACATGACTGTGACTGTTTATTATCTATTGTCTTGCAGTTAGCATTGTTTTGTGCTAAATCTTAAATAACTTTCTGTGCCTGAACACAGTGTTATCTATATGGCCCACGTGTACTTTCTGTCTCTTTGTGTTGAAAAGAGATTTAAAAAGCATGTGATAAGAGGCAGCCCTCAAAGGTTAGAAATTAGCATATGAGCCTACCTATGTTTAGTTTAAACTAAGAATACCAAGAGAAAAAAGCAAATTTGATGATAAAAGTAAATTGGAAAGTTGATTAAAATTAAAAGTCCTATCTGAATAATGAAAGTTTAATTTATAGTAGATTGTCCTTATAAGTAATGTTGATATAGCTCACCCCATATACAAGTGCTCTACAACTCACAGATAGCATTACATGATTTGTCTCTTCTACGGGACATACTAAACTGCATATTGGGATGATGGGATGATGGGATGATTGGCTGCAATGCTAAACACTATCACTAGATGTCATTATACTTTTTACACACATTCATGGTAATGACTCTGCTTTAACTCAAAAACAGAATTTATGTTTACCTGATAAATTACTTTCTCCAACGGTGTGTCCGGTCCACGGCGTCATCCTTACTTGTGGGATATTCTCTTCCCCAACAGGAAATGGCAAAGAGCCCAGCAAAGCTGGTCACATGATCCCTCCTAGGCTCCGCCTACCCCAGTCATTCGACCGACGTTAAGGAGGAATATTTGCATAGGAGAAACCATATGATACCGTGGTGACTGTAGTTAAAGAAAATAAATTATCAGACCTGATTAAAAAACCAGGGCGGGCCGTGGACCGGACACACCGTTGGAGAAAGTAATTTATCAGGTAAACATAAATTCTGTTTTCTCCAACATAGGTGTGTCCGGTCCACGGCGTCATCCTTACTTGTGGGAACCAATACCAAAGCTTTAGGACACGGATGAAGGGAGGGAGCAAATCAGGTCACCTAAATGGAAGGCACCACGGCTTGCAAAACCTTTCTCCCAAAAATAGCCTCAGAAGAAGCAAAAGTATCAAACTTGTAAAATTTGGTAAAAGTGTGCAGTGAAGACCAAGTCGCTGCCCTACATATCTGATCAACAGAAGCCTCGTTCTTGAAGGCCCATGTGGAAGCCACAGCCCTAGTGGAATGAGCTGTGATTCTTTCAGGAGGCTGCCGTCCGGCAGTCTCGTAAGCCAATCTGATGATGCTTTTAATCCAAAAAGAGAGAGAGGTAGAAGTTGCTTTTTGACCTCTCCTTTTACCAGAATAAACAACAAACAAGGAAGATGTTTGTCTAATATCCTTTGTAGCATCTAAATAGAATTTTAGAGCGCGAACAACATCCAAATTGTGCAACAAATGTTCCTTCTTCGAAACTGGTTTCGGACACAAAGAAGGCACGACTATCTCCTGGTTAATGTTTTTGTTAGAAACAACTTTTGGAAGAAAACCAGGTTTAGTACGTAAAACCACCTTATCTGCATGGAACACCAGATAAGGAGGAGAACACTGCAGAGCAGATAATTCTGAAACTCTTCTAGCAGAAGAAATTGCAACCAAAAACAAAACTTTCCAAGATAATAACTTAATATCAACGGAATGTAAGGGTTCAAACGGAACCCCCTGAAGAACTGAAAGAACTAAGTTGAGACTCCAAGGAGGAGTCAAAGGTTTGTAAACAGGCTTGATTCTAACCAGAGCCTGAACAAAGGCTTGAACATCTGGCACAGCTGCCAGCTTTTTGTGAAGTAACACAGACAAGGCAGAAATCTGTCCCTTCAAGGAACTTGCAGATAATCCTTTCTCCAATCCTTCTTGAAGAAAGGATAGAATCTTAGGAATCTTTACCTTGTCCCAAGGGAATCCTTTAGATTCACACCAACAGATATATTTTTTCCATATTTTGTGGTAAATTTTTCTAGTTACAGGCTTTCTGGCCTGAACAAGAGTATCAATAACAGAATCTGAGAACCCTCGTTTTGATAAGATCAAGCGTTCAATCTCCAAGCAGTCAGCTGGAGTGAGACCAGATTCGGATGTTCGAACGGACCTTGAACAAGAAGGTCTCGTCTCAAAGGTAGCTTCCATGGTGGAGCCGATGACATATTCACCAGATCTGCATACCAAGTCCTGCGTGGCCACGCAGGAGCTATCAAGATCACCGACGCCCTCTCCTGATTGATCCTGGCTACCAGCCTGGGGATGAGAGGAAACGGCGGGAATACATAAGCTAGTTTGAAGGTCCAAGGTGCTACTAGTGCATCTACTAGAGTCGCCTTGGGATCCCTGGATCTGGACCCGTAGCAAGGAACCTTGAAGTTCTGACGAGAGGCCCTCAGATCCATGTCTGGAATGCCCCACAGTTGAGTAATTTGGGCAAAGATTTCCGGATGGAGTTCCCACTCCCCCGGATGTAATGTCTGACGACTCAGAAAATCCGCTTCCCAATTTTCCACTCCTGGGATGTGGATTGCAGACAGGTGGCAGGAGTGAGTCTCCGCCCATTGAATGATTTTGGTCACTTCTTCCATCGCCAGGGAACTCCTTGTTCCCCCCTGATGGTTGATGTACGCAACAGTCGTCATGTTGTCTGATTGAAACCGTATGAACTTGGCCTTTGCTAGCTGAGGCCAAGCCTTGGGAGCATTGAATATCGCTCTCAGTTCCAGAATATTTAATCGGTAGAAGAGATTCTTCCCGAGACCAAAGACCCTGAGCTTTCAGGGATCCCCAGACCGCGCCCCAGCCCATCAGACTGGCGTCGGTCGTGACAATGACCCACTCTGGTCTGCGGAAGGTCATCCCTTGTGACAGGTTGTCCAGGGACAGCCACCAACGGAGTGAGTCTCTGGTCCTCTGATTTACTTGTATCTTCGGAGACAAGTCTGTATAGTCCCCATTCCACTGACTGAGCATGCACAGTTGTAATGGTCTTAGATGAATGCGCGCAAAAGGAACTATGTCCATTGCCGCTACCATCAAACCTATTACTTCCATGCACTGCGCTATGGAAGGAAGAGGAACGGAATGAAGTGTTTGACAAGAGTTTAGAAGTTTTGTTTTTCTGGCCTCTGTCAGAAAAATCCTCATTTCTAAGGAGTCTATTATTGTTCCCAAGAAGGGAACCCTTGTCGACGGAGATAGAGAACTCTTTTCCACGTTCACTTTCCATCCGTGAGATCTGAGAAAGGCCAGGACTATGTCCGTGTGAGCCTTTGCTTGAGGAAGGGACGACGCTTGAATCAGAATGTCGTCCAAGTAAGGTACTACTGCAATGCCCCTTGGTCTTAGCACCGCTAGAAGGGACCCTAGTACCTTTGTGAAAATCCTTGGAGCAGTGGCTAATCCGAAAGGAAGCGCCACGAACTGGTAATGCTTGTCCAGGAATGCGAACCTTAGGAACCGATGATGTTCCTTGTGGATAGGAATATGTAGATACGCATCCTTTAAATCCACCGTGGTCATGAATTGACCTTCCTGGATGGAAGGAAGAATTGTTCGAATGGTTTCCATTTTGAACGATGGAACCTTGAGAAACTTGTTTAAGATCTTGAGATCTAAGATTGGTCTGAACGTTCCCTCTTTTTTGGGAACTATGAACAGATTGGAGTAGAACCCCATCCCTTGTTCTCCTAATGGAACAGGATGAATCACTCCCATTTTTAACAGGTCTTCTACACAATGTAAGAATGCCTGTCTCTTTATGTGGTCTGAAGACAATTGAGACCTGTGGAACCTCCCCCTTGGGGGAAGCCCCTTGAATGCCAGAAGATAACCTTGGGAGACTATTTCTAGTGCCCAAGGATCCAGAACATCTCTTGCCCAAGCCTGAGCGAAGAGAGAGAGTCTGCCCCCCACCAGATCCGGTCCCGGATCGGGGGCCAACATTTCATGCTGTCTTGGTAGCAGTGGCAGGTTTCTTGGCCTGCTTTCCCTTGTTCCAGCCTTGCATTGGTCTCCAGGCTGGCTTGGCTTGAGAAGTATTACCCTCTTGCTTAGAGGACGTAGCACTTGGGGCTGGTCCGTTTCTACGAAAGGGACGAAAATTAGGTTTATTTTTGGCCTTGAAAGACCTATCCTGAGGAAGGGCGTGGCCCTTACCCCCAGTGATATCAGAGATAATCTCTTTCAAGTCAGGGCCAAACAGCGTTTTCCCCTTGAAAGGAATGTTAAGGAGTTTGTTCTTGGAAGACGCATCCGCTGACCAAGATTTCAACCAAAGCGCTCTGCGCGCCACAATAGCAAACCCAGAATTCTTCGCCGCTAACCTAGCCAATTGCAAAGTGGCGTCTAGGGTGAAAGAATTAGCCAATTTGAGAGCACGGATTCTGTCCATAATCTCCTCATAAGGAGGAGAATCACTATCGATCGCCTTTACTAGCTCATCGAACCAGAAACACGCGGCTGTAGTGACAGGGACAATGCATGAAATTGGTTGTAGAAGGTAACCTTGCTGAACAAACATCTTTTTAAGCAAACCTTCTAATTTTTTATCCATAGGATCTTTGAAAGCACAACTATCTTCTATGGGTATAGTGGTGCGTTTGTTTAAAGTAGAAACCGCTCCCTCGACCTTGGGGACAGTCTGCCATAAGTCCTTTCTAGGGTCGACCATAGGAAACAATTTTTTAAATATGGGGGGAGGGACGAAAGGTATACCGGGCCTTTCCCATTCTTTATTTACAATGTCCGCCACCCGCTTGGGTATAGGAAAAGCTTCTGGGAGCCCCGGGACCTCTAGGAACTTGTCCATTTTACATAGTTTCTCTGGGATGATCAAATTCTCACAATCATCCAGAGTGGATAATACCTCCTTAAGCAGAGCGCGGAGATGTTCCAACTTAAATTTAAATGTAATCACATCGGGTTCAGCTTGTTGAGAAATTTTCCCTGAATCTGAAATTTCTCCCTCAGACAAAACCTCCCTGGCCCCCTCAGACTGGTGTAGGGGCATTTCAGAACCATTATCATCAGCGTCCTCATGCTCTTCAGTATCTAAAACAGAGCAGTCGCGCTTACGCTGATAAGTGGGCATTTTGGCTAAAATGTTTTTGATAGAATTATCCATTACAGCCGTTAATTGTTGCATAGTAAGGAGTATTGGCGCGCTAGATGTACTAGGGGCCTCCTGAGTGGGCAAGACTCGTGTAGACGAAGGAGGGAATGATGCAGTACCATGCTTACTCCCCTCACTTGAGGAATCATCTTGGGCATCATTTTCAGTGTCACATAAATCACATTTATTTAAATGAAAAGGAACCTTGGCTTCCCCACATTCAGAACACAGTCTATCTGGTAGTTCAGACATGTTAAACAGGCATAAAGTTGATAACAAAGTACAAAAAACGTTTTAAAATAAAACCGTTACTGTCACTTTAAATTTTAAACTGAACACACTTTATTACTGCAATTGCGAAAAAGTATGAAGGAATTGTTCAAAATTCACCAAAATTTCACCACAGTGTCTTAAAGCCTTAAAAGTATTGCACACCAAATTTGGAAGCTTTAACCCTTAAAATAACGGAACCGGAGCCGTTTTTAACTTTAACCCCTTTACAGTCCCTGGTATCTGCTTTGCTGAGACCCAACCAAGCCCAAAGGGGAATACGATACCAAATGAAGCCTTCAGAAAGTCTTTTCTATGCATCAGAGCTCCTCACACATGCGACTGCATGTCATGCTTCTCAAAAACAAGTGCGCAATACCGGCGCGAAAATGAGGCTCTGCCTATGATTAGGGAAAGCCCCTAGAGAATAAGGTGTCTAAAACAGTGCCTGCCGATATTATTTAACAAAAATACCCAGATTAAATGATTCCTCAAGGCTAAATATGTGTAATATATGAATCGATTTAGCCCAGAAAATGTCTACAGTCTTAATAAGCCCTTGTGAAGCCCTTATTTACTGTCTGAATAAAAATGGCTTACCGGATCCCATAGGGAAAATGACAGCTTCCAGCATTACATCGTCTTGTTAGAATGTGTCATACCTCAAGCAGCAAAAGACTGCTCACTGTTCCCCCAACTGAAGTTAATTCCTCTCAACAGTCCTGTGTGGAACAGCCATGGATTTTAGTAACGGTTGCTAAAATCATTTTCCTCATACAAACAGAAATCTTCATCTCTTTTCTGTTTCAGAGTAAATAGTACATACCAGCACTATTTTAAAATAACAAACTCTTGATTGAATAATAAAAACTACAGTTAAACACTAAAAAACTCTAAGCCATCTCCGTGGAGATGTTGCCTGTACAACGGCAAAGAGAATGACTGGGGTAGGCGGAGCCTAGGAGGGATCATGTGACCAGCTTTGCTGGGCTCTTTGCCATTTCCTGTTGGGGAAGAGAATATCCCACAAGTAAGGATGACGCCGTGGACCGGACACACCTATGTTGGAGAAATATGTTATTTTCTGCACTGCTTGATACTAAGTTGCAAACAGTAGTTGCAAATGTTTAACTATTCACTTGCTGACATATATACAGTTGTATAATGGAATCATATTAAATAATATAATAGAAAAATACTTTTGTAGGACTACATTACTAATTTAATATAGTACAAGTATGTGCAAAGCAACACCTTTTACCTGTTTTGATAGGAACCTGTGAATAGATGTTTTAAACATGGGTTACACATGCCAGGGAAAATTTTAATTTCTGATAAGAATATGGTTATAACTATTTTTATACATGGGGATTATGGGTGAAATATCACGGTTACACATGCAGAAGAACACATTTGACCTGTTTCTGATAGGAATATGGTTCTAATTATTTTTATACATGGGGATTATGGGTGAAATACCATAGTTACACATGCAGAAGAACACATTTGACCTGTTTCTGATAGGAATTTGGTTATAACTATTTTTCTAAATGGGGATTATGGGTGAAATATCATGGTTACACATGCAGAAGAACACATTTAACCTGTTTCTGATAGGAATATGGTTCTAATTATTTTTATACATGGGGATTATGGGTGAAATATCACGGTTACACATGCAGAAGAACACATTTGACCTGTTTCTGATAGGAATATGGTTCTAATTATTTTTATACATGGGGATTATGGGTGAAATACCATGGTTACACATGCAGAAGAACACATTTGACCTGTTTCTGATAGGAATTTGGTTATAACTATTTTTCTAAATGGGGATTATGGGTGAAATATCATGGTTACACATGCAGAAGAACACATTTAACCTGTTTCTGATAGGAATATGGTTATAATTATTTTTATACATGGGGATTATGGGTGAAATATCATGGTTACACATGCAGAAGAACACATTTAACCTGTTTCTGATAGGAATATGGTTATAATTATTTTTATACATGGGGATTATGGGTGAAATATCATGGTTACACATGCAGAGGAACACATTTGACCTGTTTCTGATAGGAATATGGTTATAATTATTTTTATACATGGGGATTATGGGTGAAATATCATGGTTACACATGCAGAAGAACACATTTAACCTGTTTCTGATAGGAATATGGTTATAATTATTTTTATACATGGGGATTATGGGTGAAATATCATGGTTACACATGCAGAGGAACACATTTGACATGTTTCTGATAGGAATATGGTTATAATTATTTTTATACATGGGGATTATGGGTGAACTATCATGGTTACACATGCAGTGGCACACATCTGACCTGTTTCTAATAGGAAAATGGTTATAATTATTTTTATACATGGGTATTATGGGTGAACTATCATGGTTACACATGCAGAAGAACACATTTGACCGGTTTCTGATAGGAATATGGTTCTAATTATTTTTCTACATGGGGATTATGGGTGAAATATCATGGTTACACTTGCAGAGGAACACATTTGACCTGTTTCTGATAAGAATATGGTTCTAATTATTTTTATACATGGGGATTATGGGTGAAATATCATGGTTACACATGCAGAAGAACACATTTGACCGGTTTCTTATAGGAATATGGTTCTAATTATTTTTATACATGGGGATTATGGGTGAAATATCATGGTTACACTTGCAGAGGAACACATTTGACCTGTTTCTGATAGGAATTTGGTTATAATTATTGTTATACATGGGGATTATGGGTGAAATATAATGGTTAGACATGCAGAGGAACACATTTGACCTGTTTCCGATAGGAATATGGTTCTAATTATTTTTCTACATGGGGATTATGAGTGAAATATCATGGTTACACAATTGCAGAAGAACACATTTGACTTGTTTCTGATAGGAAAATGGTTATAATTATTTTTATACATGGGGATTATGGGTGAACTATCATGGTTACACATGCAGAAGAACACATTTGCGGTTTCTGATAGGAATATGGTTCTAATTATTTTTATACATGGGGATTATGGGTGAAATACCATGGTTACACATGCAGAAGAACACATTTGACCTGTTTCTGATAGGAATTTGGTTATAACTATTTTTCTAAATGGGGATTATGGGTGAAATATCATGGTTACACATGCAGAGGAACACTTTTGACCTGTTTCTGATAGGAATATGGTTATAATTATTGTTATACATGGGGATTATGGGTGAAATATCATGCTAACACATGCAGAAGAACACATTTGACCTGTTTCTGATAGGAATATGGTTCTAATTATTTTTATACATGGGGATTATGGGTGAAATATCATGGTTACACATGCAGAGGAACACATTTGACCTGTTTCTGATAGGAATATGGTTCTAATTATTTGTATACATGGGGATTATGGGGGAAATATCATGGTTACACATGCAGAAGAACACATTTGATCTGTTTCTGATAGGAAAATGGTTATAATTATTTTTATACATGGGGATTATGGGTGAAATATCATGGTTACACATGCAGAAGAACACATTTGACCTGTTTATGATAGGAATATGGTTATAATTATTTTTATACATGGGGATTATGGGTGAAATATCATGGTTACACTTGCAGAGGAACACATTTGACCTGTTTCTGATAGGAATATGGTTATAATTATTTTTATATATGGTATTATGGGTGAAATATCATGGTTACACATGCAGAAGAACACATTTGACCTGTTTCTGATAGGAATTTGGTTATAATTATTGTTATACATGGGGATTATGGGTGAAATATAATGGTTAGACATGCAGAGGAACACATTTGACCTGTTTCTGATAGGAATATGGTTATAATTATTTTTCTACATGGGGATTATGGGTGAAATATCATGGTTACACTTGCAGAGGAACACATTTGACCTGTTTCTGATAGGAATATGGATATAATTATTTTTATACATGGGGATTATGGGTGAAATATCATGGTTACACATGCAGAAGAACACATTTGACTTGTTTCTGATAGGAAAATGGTTATAATTATTTTTATACATGGGGATTATGGGTGAACTATCATGGTTACACATGCAGAAGAACACATTTGCGGTTTCTGATAGGAATATGGTTCTAATTATTTTTATACATGGGGATTATGGGTGAAATACCATGGTTACACATGCAGAAGAACACATTTGACCTGTTTCTGATAGGAATTTGGTTATAACTATTTTTCTAAATGGGGATTATGGGTGAAATATCATGGTTACACATGCAGAGAAACACTTTTGACCTGTTTCTGATAGGAATATGGTTCTAATTATTTGTATACATGGGGATTATGGGTGAAATATCATGGTTACACATGCAGAAGAACACATTTAACCTGTTTCTGATAGGAAAATGGTTCTAATTATTTTTATACATGGGGATTATGGGTGAAATATCATGGTTACACATGCAGAAGAACACATTTGACCTGTTTCTGATAGGAATATGGTTCTAATTATTTTTATACATGGGGATTATGGGTGAAATATCATGCTAACACATGCAGAAGAACACATTTGACCTGTTTCTGATAGGAATATGGTTCTAATTATTTGTATACATGGGGATTATGGGTGAAATATCATGGTTACACATGCAGAGGAACACATTTGACCTGTTTCTGATAGGAATATGGTTCTAATTATTTGTATACATGGGGATTATGGGTGAAATATCATGGTTTCACATGCAGAAGAACACATTTGACCTGTTTCTGATAGGAATATGGTTCTAATTATTTTTTATACATGGGGATTATGGGTGAAATATCATGGTTACACATGCAGAGGAACACATTTTACCTGTTTCTGATAGGAATATGGTTCTAATTATTTTTATACATGGGGATTATGGGTGAAATATCATGGTTACACATGCAGAGGAACACATTTTACCTGTTTCTGATAGGAATATGGTTCTAATTATTTTTTATACATGGGGATTATGGGTGAAATATCATGGTTACACATGCAGAAGAACACATTTGACCTGTTTCTGATAGGAAAATTGTTATAATTATTTTTATACATGGGGATTATGGGTGAAATATCATGGTTTCACATGCAGAAGAACACATTTGACCTGTTTCTGATAGGAATATGGTTCTAATTATTTTTTATACATGGGGATTATGGGTGAAATATCATGGTTACACATGCAGAGGAACACATTTTACCTGTTTCTGATAGGAATATGGTTCTAATTATTTTTTATACATGGGGATTATGGGTGAAATATCAAGGTTACACATGCAGAAGAACACATTTGACCTGTTTCTGATAGGAAAATGGTTATAATTATTTTTATACATGGGGATTATGGGTGAAATATCATGGTTACACATGCAGAAGAACACATTTGACCTGTTTCTGATAGGAAAATGGTTATTTTTTATTTTTCTACATGGGGATTATGGGTGGAATATCATGGTTACACAAGCAGAAGAACACATTTGACCTGTTTCTGATAGGAATATGGTTCTAATTATTTTTATACATGGGGATTATGGGTGAAATACCATGGTTACACATGCTTAAGAACACATTTGACCTGTTTCTGATAGGAATTTGGTTATAACTATTTTTCTACATGGGGATTATGGGTGAAATATCATGGTTACACATGTAGAGGAACACATTTGACCTGTTTCTGATAGGAATATGGTTCTAATTATTTGTATACATGGGGATTATGGGTGAAATATCATGGTTACACATGCAGAAGAACACATTTGACCTGTTTCTGATAGGTATATGGTTCTAATTATTTTTTATACATGGGGATTATGGGTGAAATATCATGGTTACACATGCAGAGGAACACATTTCACCTTTTTCTGATAGGAATATGGTTCTAAATATTTTTTATACATGGGGATTATGGTTGAAATATCATGGTTACACATGCAGAGGAACACATTTGACCTGTTTCTGATAGGAAAATGGTTATAATTATTTTTATATATGGTATTATGGGTGAAATATCATGGTTACACATGCAGAAGAACACATTTGACCTGTTTCTGATAGGAATTTGGTTATAATTATTGTTATACATGGGGATTATGGGTGAAATATAATGGTTAGACATGCAGAGGAACACATTTGACCTGTTTCTGATAGGAATATGGTTATAATTATTTTTATACATGGGGATTATGGGTGAAATATCATGGTTACACATGCAGAAGAACACATTTGACTTGTTTCTGATAGGAAAATGGTTATAATTATTTTTATACATGGGGATTATGGGTGAACTATCATGGTTACACATGCAGAAGAACACATTTGCGGTTTCTGATAGGAATATGGTTCTAATTATTTTTATACATGGGGATTATGGGTGAAATACCATGGTTACACATGCAGAAGAACACATTTGACCTGTTTCTGATAGGAATTTGGTTATAACTATTTTTCTAAATGGGGATTATGGGTGAAATATCATGGTTACACATGCAGAGAAACACTTTTGACCTGTTTCTGATAGGAATATGGTTCTAATTATTTGTATACATGGGGATTATGGGTGAAATATCATGGTTACACATGCAGAAGAACACATTTAACCTGTTTCTGATAGGAAAATGGTTCTAATTATTTTTATACATGGGGATTATGGGTGAAATATCATGGTTACACATGCAGAAGAACACATTTGACCTGTTTCTGATAGGAATATGGTTCTAATTATTGTTATACATGGGGATTATGGGTGAAATATCATGCTAACACATGCAGAAGAACACATTTGACCTGTTTCTGATAGGAATATGGTTCTAATTATTTTTATACATGGGGATTATGGGTGAAATATCATGGTTACACATGCAGAGGAACACATTTGACCTGTTTCTGATAGGAATATGGTTCTAATTATTTGTATACATGGGGATTATGGGGGAAATATCATGGTTTCACATGCAGAAGAACACATTTGATCTGTTTCTGATAGGAATATGGTTCTAATTATTTTTTATACATGGGGATTATGGGTGAAATATCATGGTTACACATGCAGAGGAACACATTTTACCTGTTTCTGATAGGAATATGGTTCTAATTATTTTTATACATGGGGATTATGGGTGAAATATCATGGTTACACATGCAGAGGAACACATTTTACCTGTTTCTGATAGGAATATGGTTCTAATTATTTTTTATACATGGGGATTATGGGTGAAATATCAAGGTTACACATGCAGAAGAACACATTTGACCTGTTTCTGATAGGAAAATTGTTATAATTATTTTTATACATGGGGATTATGGGTGAAATATCATGGTTTCACATGCAGAAGAACACATTTGACCTGTTTCTGATAGGAATATGGTTCTAATTATTTTTTATACATGGGGATTATGGGTGAAATATCATGGTTACACATGCAGAGGAACACATTTTACCTGTTTCTGATAGGAATATGGTTCTAATTATTTTTTATACATGGGGATTATGGGTGAAATATCAAGGTTACACATGCAGAAGAACACATTTGACCTGTTTCTGATAGGAAAATGGTTATAATTATTTTTATACATGGGGATTATGGGTGAAATATCATGGTTACACATGCAGAAGAACACATTTGACCTGTTTCTGATAGGAAAATGGTTATAATTATTTTTCTACATGGGGATTATGGGTGAAATATCATGGTTACACATGCAGAAGAACACATTTGACCTGTTTCTGATAGGAAAATGGTTATTTTTTATTTTTCTACATGGGGATTATGGGTGGAATATCATGGTTACACAAGCAGAAGAACACATTTGACCTGTTTCTGATAGGAATATGGTTCTAATTATTTTTATACATGGGGATTATGGGTGAAATACCATGGTTACACATGCTTAAGAACACATTTGACCTGTTTCTGATAGGAATTTGGTTATAACTATTTTTCTACATGGGGATTATGGGTGAAATATCATGGTTACACATGTAGAGGAACACATTTGACCTGTTTCTGATAGGTATATGGTTCTAATTATTTTTTATACATGGGGATTATGGGTGAAATATCATGGTTACACATGCAGAGGAACACATTTCACCTTTTTCTGATAGGAATATGGTTCTAAATATTTTTTATACATGGGGATTATGGTTGAAATATCATGGTTACACATGCAGAGGAACACATTTGACCTGTTTCTGATAGGAAAATGGTTATAATTATTTTTATACATGGGGATTATGGGTGAAATGTCATGGTTACACATGCAGAAGAACACATTTGACCTGTTTCTGATAGGAATATGGTTCTAATTTTTTTTATAGATGGGGATTATGGGTGGAATATCATGGTTACACATGCAGAAGAACACATTTGACCCGTTTCTGATAGGAAAATGGTTATAATTATTTTTATACATGGGGATTATGGGTGAAATATCATGGTTACACATGCAGAAGAACACATTTGACCTTTTTCTGATAGGAAAATGGTTATAATTATTTTTCTACATGGGGATTATGGGTGAAATATCATGGTTACACATGCAGAAGAACACATTTGACCTGTTTCTGATAGGAAAATGGTTATTTTTATTTTTCTACATGGGGATTATGGGTGGAATATCATGGTTACACATGCAGAAGAACACATTTGACCTGTTTCTGATAGGAATATGGTTCTAATTATTTTTATACATGGGGATTATGGGTGAAATACCATGGTCACACATGCACGCTACGATTGGGTGGATAGAAGAGGGGTTTGGTTTATAAGGTGCTGTGAACGAGTCACTCGTCTTGTCAAATTCAGATTGCACATTGAGAAAGGCCGCTGCTTGTCCGAAACGCGTTTGTGCCTATCATAACAGTATGCTTATTTAAGCATAAGTGTTTTTAATTATTTTATTACTCACACCAAAATCCACTGCAAGGGACGTGTGCACACAGAATAGAAGCCATCCCTGTCACCTGAAGCCAGCGTATCCTGTTACTGGCCAGGAATACAGGGGGGTGGTGGAATCGGAATCTGTGTTCACTGTCTGGGTATATTGCAGGGCGATAATCACTGGTGTGAGTGTAGAGGTAATTGTGGGGATTTTTGTAATTGGTGAGAGTGTTTTGTTCATTCACACTCTTTTTAATCGTGGTTAAATAAATATTAAGTTTTAACTTAACTTTATACTTCTGAATAGTTGAATACTTCAACATATTTACTAATAATCATAGGAATGAGTGCTAATTAACCCCTTCTTGTCCAGTCTCTTCCCCTTATCCTTATTTAAGTAATTATACCAAGGGTTAGCACCAGGGAATATCATATCCCTTTTTCCTACTATATTATTTTTCACAGTGCCAGACTTAACTGTTTCTTTATAGATACACATGCTTAAGAACACATTTGACCTGTTTCTGATAGGAATTTGGTTATAACTATTTTTCTACATGGGAATTATGGGTGAAATATCATGGTTACACATGCAGAGGAACACATTTGACCTGTTTCTGATAGGAATATGGTTCTAATTATTTGTATACATGGGGATTATGGGTGAAATATCATGGTTACACATGCAGAAGAACACATTTGACCTGTTTCTGATAGGAATATGGTTCTAAATATTTTTCTACATGGGGATTATGGGTGAAATATCATGGTTACACATGCAGAAGAACACATTTGACCTGTTTCTGATAGGAATATGGTTCTAATTATTTTTCTACATGGGGATTATGGGTGAAATATCATGGTTACACATGCAGAAGAACACATTTGACCTGTTTCTGATAGGAATATGGTTCTAATTATTTGTATACATGGGGATTATGGGTGAAATATCATGGTTACACATGCAGAAGAACACATTTGACTTGTTTCTGATAAGAAAATGGTTATAATTATTTTTATACATGGGGATTATGGGGGAAATATCATGCTAACACATGCAGAAGAACATTGCTAGGTCCCAAACTAAATTCTTTCCAGAGAGTGAATGTCCAATATGAAGATTCTATTTTAAAACAATTATCCTTATATATCCCCCGATAAACGGTGAAATGATGAAGTGTGTAAAAAATAAAAACGTAGTGGTTTTCAAATCAAATTTCAAAAATTATTGTGAATATCCAAAAAATCCTGAAAAGATGATGTGATGAAGTGGGCGTGAATAATCAAAAATGTGTGTACACAAAAATGAAAAAAGAAAAAGGAAAAAATGTGAAAAAATAATCAAAATGAATATTTAGGATGTGTTAAAGTGAATAACACACTTATAAAGTGACCCTTATGTGAATACAAGATGTGAAGAGATGCTCCTAAAAAGTTATTCCTGTGTGTAAACGATGAAAAAATACAAAAATGGATGCTATGTCTCAGGGATCAATTCATTCAAAGATATACCTGTAATAAAACAAATATAACATAGTGCAAAACTGCTATTCAAACTTAGTCAGTAATTGAAAAGAAGCTTACCATATATGTCAACGCGTTCTATCCTATAGGTGTAGCTTAAATAGGTGCATGTATTTTCATACTAGCATAGATTAGGCACACCCCCACATAGAGTATATGTAGGCATTTGAAAGAGATAGGTCTTATTGTAATTGTGATTTTAAGTACTTCTGTTAATATAACCATGCACCCCCCCCCCCTTCCTCACCTGCCACTTTGCATTATTATTACTGATGGAGAGTTTCAAATATTGAAATATTTTAATATTCTAATTTTTACATATTTTAATTATGTTTACAATCAATGTTCATTATCCTAATGTTTTTATCATGTTTATCATTCGAAAAATGTAATTATATTTTAATTATGTTTACAATCGATGTTCATTATCCCAATGTTTTTATCATGTTTATCATTCCAATGTTTTTTAGCCCTGGGTCGTCTCCATATAGGAGGCTATATGACAATGTTTATCTTAATAGGTTTTTTGATATTTCTATAGGGTTTATATATGATTTTTATGACATTCCAGAAGACATTCTATACGTTTTTCCTAAATAGATGTCTCTATAGGGACAGTGATATTATTGCTTACATTTTAGGACCCTTTTAGATTGTTATACTTTTTAAATAAGAATCTTCTATTTTATTTTATTGTATTCCTTAATAGTGTCATATCCACTATAATATTTATTACTTTGATGTCTTCCCTAAGTAGAATACATTTTTCATTCACTCGTCTTTTCTGTCAAAGAAGGGCCTAACAAGCAGCCTTACAATTTTCAAAAATAGCTAGTTACCTTAGGATAGATTAAGCCTATTTTCAGATCAGGCATGGTAAATCTAAATATATGACTGAAAATTGTTCTAGTCATTCACTCTTATATTGGTTTCCATGGTGATAAATGACTGAACACACACTTCCGGTTTGCCGATTTTAGGCAAATATTATCTTTCAAATATAAATGAAACAAATAAAAATGAACATGTACTTTATTTGAAACATAGCATGAATTTACCATGAAACTAGGAACATATATACAAAAATAGAATAAACTCAATAGCACTTCCAGGTCATCAGGAACAGGAAGTAGAGGTTATGTTTTTACTTCCAGGTCATCAGGAACAGGAAGTACACTGGGACTTATTGGCCAGTAATAGCTATAAAAGGAGCTACCATGCTAATCCATCTATAGTCTTGATAAAGGCCCAGTTCTTAGGGCCGATACGCGTTGACATATATGGTAAGCTTCTTTTCAATTACTGACTAAGTTTGAATAGCAGTTTTGCACTATGTGATATTTGTTTTATTACAGGTATATCTTTGAATGAATTGATCCCTGAGACATAGGATCCATTTTTGTATTTTTTCATCGTTTACAAACAGGAATAACTTTTTAGGAGCATCTCTTCACATCTTGTATTCACATAAGGGTCACTTTATAAGTGTGTTATTCACTTTAAAACATCCTAAATATTCATTTTGATTATTTTTTCCTTTTTCTTTTTTCATTTTTGTGTACACACATTTTTGATTATTCACGCCCACTTCATCACATCATCTTTTCAGGATTTTTTGGATATTCACAATAATTTTTGAAATCTGATTTGAAAACCACTACATTTTTATTTTTTACACACTTCAACATGTCACCGTTTATCGAGGGATATATAAGGATAATTGTTTTAAAATAGAATCTTCATATTGGACATTCACTCTCTGGAAAGAATTTAAAGTTTGGGACCTACATATTTATGGACACCTACTCAATAAATTGATGTTTTTATATATTTATATTTTTTATCCAACCATCAACCAGCTTATCAGTTAACAGCTGTTTATTGTAATTTATTTTGTGATTAAGATTGTATATTGTTGTGGTTTTTAACCACAATTGTATTGTTTTTTATATAAATATATGCATATTTTATTGTTAATTTTAAGTGGATCCACTTTTGTATCTTGTTTGTATATTTTAGCTATAAGTAGCCTATAAAATATTTTATATACCCCTATAGAATTTCAATATATTTTTATTTAAATAATCTTGTCACTACTAGTGTCTTAGCCTTTTAGGAGTCGCTCTGTGTTTTTATTTTTAGCAATGTTCTTCTGCATGTGTTAGCATGATATTTCCCCCATAATCCCCATGTATAAAAATAATTATAACCATTTTCTTATCAGAAACAAGTCAAATGTGTTCTTCTGCATGTGTAACCATGATATTTCACCCATAATCCCCATGTAGAAAAATAATTATAACCATATTCCTATCAGAAACAGGTCAAATGTGTTCTTCTGCATGTGTAACCATGATATTTCACCCATAATCCCCATGTATAAAAATAATTAGAACCATATTCCTATCAGAAACAGGTCAAATGTGTTCTTCTGCATGTGTAACCATGATATTTCACCCATAATCCCCATGTATACAAATAATTAGAACCATATTCCTATCAGAAACAGGTCAAATGTGTTCCTCTGCATGTGTAACCATGATATTTCACCCATAATTCCCATGTAGAAAAATAGTTATAACCAAATTCCTATCAGAAACAGGTCAAATGTGTTCTTAAGCATTTGTATCTATAAAGAAACAGTTAAGTCTGGCACTGTGAAAAATAATATAGTAGGAAAAAGGGATATGATATTCCCTGGTGCTAACCCTTGGTATAATTACTTAAATAAGGATAAGGGGAAGAGACTGGACAAGAAGGGGTTAATTAGCACTCATTCCTATGATTATTAGTAAATATGTTGAAGTATTCAACTATTCAGAAGTATAAAGTTAAGTTAAAACTTAATATTTATTTAACCACAATTAAAAAGAGTGTGAATGAACAAAAGACTCTCACCAATTACAAAAATCCCCACAATTACCTCTACACTCACACCAGTGATTATCGCCCTGCAATATACCCAGACAGTGAACACAGATTCCGATTCCACCACCCCCCTGTATTCCTGGCCAGTAACAGGATACGCTGGCTTCAGGTGACAGGGATGGCTTCTATTCTGTGTGCACACGTCCCTTGCAGTGGATTTTGATGTGAGTAATAAAATAATTAAAAACACTTATGCTTAAATAAGCATACTGTTATGATAGGCACAAACGCGTTTCGGACAAGCAGCGGCCTTTCTCAATGTGCAATCTGAATTTGACAAGACGAGTGACTCGTTCACAGCACCTTATAAACCAAACCCCTCTATCCACCCAATCGTAGCGTGCATGTGTGACCATGGTATTTCACCCATAATCCCCATGTATAAAAATAATTAGAACCATATTCCTATCAGAAACAGGTCAAATGTGTTCTTCTGCATGTGTAACCATGATATTCCACCCATAATCCCCGTGTAGAAAAATAAAAATAACCATTTTCCTATCAGAAACAGGTCAAATGTGTTCTTCTGCATGTGTAACCATGATATTTCACCCATAATCCCCATGTAGAAAAATAATTATAACCATTTTCCTATCAGAAAAAGGTCAAATGTGTTCTTCTGCATGTGTAACCATGATATTTCACCCATAATCCCCATGTATAAAAATAATTATAACCATTTTCCTATCAGAAACAGGTCAAATGTGTTCTTCTGCATGTGTAACCATGATATTCCACCCATAATCCCCATGTATAAAAATAATTATAACCATTTTCCTATCAGAAACAGGTCAAATGTGTTCCTCTGCATGTGTAACCATGATATTTCAACCATAATCCCCATGTATAAAAAATAATTAGAACCATATTCCTATCAGAAAAAGGTAAAATGTGTTCCTCTGCATGTGTAACCATGATATTTCACCCATAATCCCCATGTATAAAAATAATTAGAACCATATTCCTATCAGAAACAGGTCAAATGTGTTCTTCTGCATGTGCAACCATGATATTTCACCCATAATCCCCATGTATACAAATAATTAGAACCATATTCCTATCAGAAACAGGTCAAATGTGTTCCTCTGCATGTGTAACCATGATATTTCACCCATAATCCCCATGTATACAAATAATTAGAACCATATTCCTATCAGAAACAGGTCAAATGTGTTCTTAAGCATGTGTAACCATGGTATTTCACCCATAATCCCCATGTATAAAAAATAATTAGAACCATATTCCTATCAGAAACAGGTAAAATGTGTTCCTCTGCATGTGTAACCATGATATTTCACCCATAATCCCCATGTATAAAAATAATTAGAACCATATTCCTATCAGAAACAGGTAAAATGTGTTCCTCTGCATGTGTAACCATGATATTTCATCCATAATCCCCATGTATAAAAAATAATTAGAACCATATTCCTATCAGAAACAGGTCAAATGTTTTCTTCTGCATGTGAAACCATGATATTTCACCCATAATCCCCATGTATAAAATAATTATAACAATTTTCCTATCAGAAAGAGGTCAAATGTGTTCTTCTGCATGTGCAACCATGATATTTCACCCATAATCCCCATGTATACAAATAATTAGAACCATATTCCTATCAGAAACAGGTCAAATGTGTTCTTCTGCATGTGAAACCATGATATTTCACCCATAATCCCCATGTATAAAATAATTATAACAATTTTCCTATCAGAAAGAGGTCAAATGTGTTCTTCTGCATGTGCAACCATGATATTTCCCCCATAATCCCCATGTATACAAATAATTAGAACCATATTCCTATCAGAAACAGGTCAAATGTGTTCATCTGCATGTGTAACCATGATATTTCACCCATAATCCCCATGTAGAAAAATAGTTATAGCCAAATTCCTATCAGAAACAGGTCAAATGTGTTCTGAAGCATGTGTAACCATGGTATTTCACCCATAATCCCCATGTATAAAAATAATTAGAACCATATTCCTATCAGAAACAGGTCAAATGTGTTCTTCTGCATGTGAAACCATGATAGTTCACCCATAATACCCATGTATAAAAATAATTATAACCATTTTCCTATCAGAAACAGGTCAAATGTGTTCTTCTGCATGTGTAACCATGATATTTCACCCATAATCCCCAAGTATAAAAAATAATTAGAACCATATTCCTATCAGAAACAGGTAAAATGTGTTCCTCTGCATGTGTAACCATGATATTTCACCCATAATCCCCATGTATAAAAATAATTAGAACCATATTCCTATCAGAAACAGGTAAAATGTGTTCCTCTGCATGTGTAACCATGATATTTCACCCATAATCCCCATGTAGAAAAATAGTTATAACCAAATTCCTATCAGAAACAGGTCAAATGTGTTCTGAAGCATGTGTAACCATGGTATTTCACCCATAATCCCCATGTATAAAAATAATTAGAACCATATTCCTATCAGAAACAGGTCAAATGTGTTCTTCTGCATGTGTAACCCTGATAGTTCACCCATAATACCCATGTATAAAAATAATTATAACCATTTTCCTATCAGAAACAGGTCAAATGTGTTCTTCTGCATGTGTAACCATGATATTTCACCCATAATTGCCATATATAAAAATAATTACATCCATATTCCTATCAGAAACAGGTCAAATGTGTTCCTCTGTATGTGTAACCATGATATTTCACCCATAATCCCCATGTAGAAAAATAGTTATAACCAAATTCCTATCAGAAACAGGTCAAATGTCTTCTTCTGCATGTGTAACCATGATATTTCACCCATAATCCCCATGTATAAAAATAATTATAACCATTTTCCTATCAGAAACAAGTCAAATGTGTTCTTCTGCATGTGTAACCATGATATTTCACCAATAATCCTCATGTATACAAATAATTAGAACCATATTCCTATCAGAACCAGGTCAAATGTGTTCTTCTCCATGTGTAACCATGATATTTCACCCATAATCCCCATGTAGAAAAATAATTATAACCATTTTCCTATCAGAAACAGGTCAAATGTGTTCTTCTGCATGTGTAACCATGATATTTCACCCATAATCCCCATGTAGAAAAATAGTTATAACCATATTCATATCAGAAACAGGTCAAATGTGTTCCTCTGCATGTGTAACCATGATATTTCACCCATAATCCCCATATATAAAAATAATTATAACCATATTCCTATCAGAAACAGGTCAAATGTGTTCTTCTGCATGTGTAACCACAATATTTCACCCATAATCCCCATGTATAAAAATAATTAGAACTATATTCCTATCAGAAACAGGTCAAATGTGTTCTTCTGCATGTGTAACTATGATATTTCACCCATAATCCCCATGTATAAAAATAATTAGAACTATATTCCTATCAGAAACAGGTCAAATGTGTTCCTCTGCATGTGTAACCATGATATTTCACCCACAATCCCCATGTAGAAAAATAGTTATAACCAAATTCCTATCAGAAACAGGTCAAATGTGTTCTTAAGCATGTGTAACCATGGTATTTCACCCATAATCCCCAAGTATAAAAAATAATTAGAACCATATTCCTATCAGAAACAGGTAAAATGTGTTCCTCTGCATGTGTAACCATATTTTACCCATAATTCCCATGTATAAGAATAATTAAAACCATATTCCTATCAGAAACAGGTCAAATGTGTTCTTCTGCATGTGAAACCATGATATTTCACCCATAATCCCCATCTATACAAATAATTAGAACCATATTCCTATCAGAAACAGGTCAAATGTGTTCCTCTGCATGTGTAACCATGATATTTCACCCATAATCCCCATGTAGAAAAATAGTTATAACCAAATTCCTACCAGAAACAGGTCAAATGTGTTCTTAAGCATGTGTAACCATGGTATTTCCCCCATAATCCCCATGTATAAAAATAATTAGAACCATATTCCTATCAGAACCAGGTCAAATGTGTTCTTCTGCATGTGTAACCATGATATTCCACCCATAATCCCCATGTATAAAAATAATTATAACCATTTTCCTATCAGAAACAGGTAAAATGTGTTCTTCTGCATGTGTAACCATGATATTTCACCCATAATCCCCATGTAGAAAAATAGTAATAACCATATTCATATCAGAAACAGGTCAAATGTGTTCTTCTGCATGTGTAACCATGATAGTTCACCCATAATCCCCATTTATAAAAATAATTATAACCATATTCCTATCAGAAACAGGTCAAATGTGTTCCTCTGCATGTGTAACCATGATATTTCACCCATAATCGCCATATATAAAAATAATTATAACCATTTTCTTATCAGAAACAGGTCAAATGTGTTCCTCTGCATGTGTAACCATGATATTTCACCCATAATCGCCATATATAAAAATAATTATATCCATATTCCTATCAGAAACAAGTCAAATGTGTTCCTCTGTATGTGTAACCGTGATATTTCACCCATAATCCCCATGTAAAAAAATAGTTATAACCAAATTCCTATCAGAAACAGGTCAAATGTGTTCTTCTGCATGTGTAACCATGATATTTCACCCATAATCCCCATGTAAAAAAATAGTTATAACCAAATTCCTATCAGAAACAGGTCAAATGTGTTCTTCTGCATGTGTAACCATGATATTTCACCCATAATCCCCATGTATAAAAATAATTATAACCATTTTCCTATCAGAAACAGGTCAAATGTGTTCTTCTGCATGTGAAACCATGATATTTCACCCATAATCCCCATGTACAAAAATAGTTATAAACATATTCTTATCAGAAATTAAAATTTTCCTTGGCATGTGTAACCCATAATCCCCATGTTTAAAACATCTATTCACAGGTTCCTATCAAAACAGTTTAAATGTGTTGCTTTGCACATACATGTACTATATTAAATTAGTAATGTAGTCCTACAAAAGTATTTTTCTATTATATTATTTAATATGATTCCATTATACAACTGTATATATGTCAGCAAGTGAATAAACATTTGCAACTACTGTTTGCAATTTAGTATCAAGCAGTGCAGAAAAGAACATATTTTGAGTTACAGCAGAGTCATTACCATGAATGTGTGTAAAAAGTATAATGACATCTAGTGATAGTGTTTAGCATTGCAGCCAATCATCCCATCATCCCAATATGCAGTTTAGTATGTCCCTCTTCTACACACGCAGAAATTAGACCCTCCTTGACAGACCTAGTTTTGGTCAGTGATTGTATCACTAACAAATGCACTCATTACTGCTAGCCCACTAAATATATCTGCTTAAACGACATGAAACACAAATATTTTTCCGCAGCTAGTTCCCAGTAGTGTATTGCTGCTCCTGACCCTACCTAGGTATGCTTTTCAACAAAGGATATCGCAGAATTATGCAAGTTACTAGAATACAAGTCAAATGGCAAGTTGTTCAAAAAGTATATGCTCTATCTGAATCATTAAAGGCTATTTTAACTTTACTGTCCCTTTAAATGATGTTTTGTATTAGAATGTCCTTTTAACTGGAAAAAAACCGTTAGGATTTTAGATGCACTAGAAGAAGTCTAGAACCTATGACACCTCTTTTCTGTTCTCTCAAGTAATGAAATCTAACGCTATAGACACGTCACTCACTCTAGCTATATATAAATATAAACTAAACGGACGATATTTATCTTTAAAAACTTTTACTGAAAAAAAACACACAAAAATATGTTATATCAACATACTAGGTGGCATCACGGTGCACACAGCTTGTACGTGATTTAAATTCCCCCAGACCATAAAACCCTTAGCTACCCCTCACCGTGATTCCACTGTGCCGCAAGCTTTGAAGGATGTACTCCAGCCTCCTCTGCACACTGCTTTTGACTTCGGCAGCTGACTCCTTGTTGCTCACCAGTCGCATACATACAGAGGCTCTGTCTGGGTCAGCGCTTAGCTCCGCAGTCCCTGTCACATGCACCTCTCGCCTTGCCCTCTGTCCGATTAGAAGCCCGGGCTTATTCTCCCGCTCCTCTAACGTTTGATCACAACTGTCCGGTAGCTGAAGAGATGCAAATAAACGTGAGGCAGGTTGTACAGTAGCCATGGCGGAAACGTTTCTATAGCAACGAAGCCATATGACAGACGCTTTCTGCACTAGCTATACAATGTACGTACAGCGTGATGACGTAACACATAAGGTACCGTCTATAAAGCCTGACAACGTTGACGTGGTTTGCCTAATGTGACGTAGTTCCGGTTGGCTGCTGGCCTGTCTGCTGAAGAGAGCCAAATTTCTGTCTGAATCAATGTGAGCGTCCTAGATAGATTTCCGATCTGTTTACAGGCAATTTGCTAACGGTAGTGCCCGATTATTCAAGCAGCCAGTACCTATATTAAATTGTTTCTAAACATACTTGTGCAGTCCTTATTAACAGTCAAAGCATTTAATTCATGTACTTACCGTCGTGAAATTCGTATATGAATTATAAACGTTTTAATATATGGTAAAAACTAGGGATGTTAAACTTAAGGTTACAAATACCAAACAATAAACTCTGTAGGTGGGCTAATTAGGCCTCCCTATCAAATAGATATTCCATTTAAAAATATATCCTAAATGCAAATAGGACAAAATAAAACAAAAATAACAGGAGAGCTTGTACATCTTAAAACCTAAACTAAATCAATGTGAAAAAATCATATAAAGAAATATTTATTCAAAACATATATGTTCTAAGTGAGAATATAGATATACATTTTTGAACTGGTATCCACAATAAAAGTTTAAAAACCTTTAAAGGGACACTCAACACTCGACATAACATAATCCTATATAAAAAAATTAAAACCGAATATCCACCTGCAACGTACCCCCTTTCTCTTACTTGCTTCCTTAACCTCTTAATCTTGTACGATACCTTCTAGTTTCTTGTGTTAATATGGCTGCCTAACTCCCCCCACCGTTACGTAGGGACCTTCTTTTTGAAAGGATCAGCCAATCATGATCCATTCCTCGGACTGAAAATGAAAGCGCGTTCACGGACCGCAATAGAAGACTCCTACAGCTCTTGTAATTACGATCGCGCTCGGTAATAAATGCGCATGCGCGATGACGTAGGAAGAGCGTCATCTGAAAATAACATGAACGTGCCTGAAGGGGATGAGTGATGGGGAAGAAGCATGAATGGGAGGAGTTAGGCGGCCATATTTAGTTAGTACGGTAAGCTATAACGATGAGGATTACTTGGACGTTATATATAGAAACAAGGCAGGGATGTGGTGCAGGCGGATTTTGGATTCTGTTTACACAACATGAAATTATGTTATAGCGGGTGTTGAATGTCCCTTTAAATAGGAAACATATTCTAACGTAAATCAGGCAGTTAAACGGATGATACCTATAGTTGGCCAACCAAAAGATTAAAATATACCACCTATACAAATAGAAGATTAAAAACAAGATAATAATACAAATCTGTTACAATGAACAACTCTATAAAGAATCATAATTGTGTCTAATCTCTGTGATGATAAAAAGTTAAATGGACAGTCAACCCAAAATGGTTTCTTACTCATACATATAGATTTGCAAACGATTATTATTTTTATATGTAGCCCAATTTTCCACAATATTTCGTTAGCATGTAAAACTACTTACTATTTTCGTCTCTGCTGTTCTAAAATGTCGGCCTGCCCCCTCCCCTATTTCATCACCAGTTTATGATCGCATTAACTTTTCGATCCTACACGTACCCGGAGTTTGCGCATGCGCAATGCGCCGATTTTAGTCAAGGGGGTACTTTTTAATCCGGAACTGAAAGTAACCTCTCAGTACACAGCGTTTCATATGTGAGACGTATGGTTGAGCTTTCCTTGATCGTTCGGTCAGACTCAGTCCCAGCCAGAGCTGTTTCCAGATTGGATTATAAACACAAAGTATATGGTATGTCAATTGTCCAAAATACTAAATTCCGATTTTATTTTTAGTAATAATCTTTATTTTCAGTATTTAATATGACCTTAACTTAATTCATGCAACTGTCCTGGACTTATAAGTTGCAGCATTATTGCCTCTTAACCCTTCAATGTCTGGAACCTTCTTCTCACCACATTCTATTTGAGTTTTACGAGAATTTTAGAAATCTTACTGCATTTTATACTTTTCATGCAAACTAAACATAACTTGGCAGGATTGTTGAGATTGTTCAAGCCCCCTTTTTTTTTTGCTTTTATACGTTTTCCATAACCTGTTTTCCATCTTATTTTTCACAACTAGTTTTATTTAAATACATATTAAATACTGCAAATAAAGATTATTACTAAAAATAAAATCAGAATTTAGTATTTTAGACAATTGACATACCATATACTTTGTGTTTATAGTCCAATTTGGGAACAGGTCTAGCTGGGACTGAGTCTGACCGAGCGATCAAACACAATCGTACGTCTCACATATGAAACCGCTGTGTAGTGAGCGGTTACTTTCAGTTCCGGATTTAAAAGTACCCCCTTGACTAAAATCGGCGCATTGCACATGCGCAAAATCCGAGAACGTGTAGGATCGAAAAGTTAATGCAATCACAGACTGGTGATGAACTAGGGAAGGGGGCTGGCGGACATTTTAGAACAGCAGAGACAAAAATAGTAAGTCTTTTTACATGCTAACGAAATATTGTGGAAAATTGGGCTACGTTTAAAAATAATAATAATTTGCAACTCTATATGTATGAGTTAGAACCCATTTTGGGTTGATTGTTCCTTTAATTCATAAGGGGATATTTCTTCAGAGTACTCACTGCAATGGTTATATCCTCTTCATTGTAACAGATTTGTATTTATTATCTTGTTTTTAATCTTCTATTTGTATATATGGTATATTTTATTATTTTGGTTGGCCAACTATAGGTATAGGTATCATCCGTTTAATTGCTTGATTTACTTTAGCATATTTTTCCTATTTAAAAGGTCTTTAAACTTTCATTGTGGATACCAGTTCCAAAATTTATATCTATATTCTCACTTAGAACATATATATGTTTTAAATAAATATTTATTTATATGAATATTTAACATTAAGATTTATTTTAGGTTTTTAGCTGTACAAGCTCTCCCTGTTATTATTGTTTTATTTTGTTAAACTTATGGTCAAGTATGGTTCTTGGAGAGGACAATGTCTCTAATTCAACAGTTAGGATATGTAAACTGGTGCAACCCAAAAAAATGATAAAAATTAACCTTTTATTAAAGAAACATTTAGTGAGTGAAAGCACACTGAACAAACCAACGGCTAGATTACGAGTTTTGCATTATGCGTGAAAAAGCCTCATAATGCTGCTTTTTCCCTACCGCTGGTATTACAAGTTTCCGTAACGCCACAAAAATCACCATCTACACTCAAATCCATAACATAAACCCAGACCCAGTAGTTAATCATATATCTATAACAAAACATCCACGAATGCAACTCAAAAACATTACACAAACTACACTTACACTCATACAAACACTCCACAATATTTATTTTTCAGATTAAAATTTTTCATGTCAAAATAGAACGGATTAAAGTTACGAGATCTCGGGTGTTTGAAAAAAAAGGCACACAAAAACATTTTACATTGACTTACATAGACAGACGGAACATACACTCATATAGCTACATCTGACTACAAATATTATCACATACATACACAAATCGATAGATACAAACAATATACAGCACATTACCTACACAAAACAGATTTTTATTATGAAATAAACATGATTTAGCTACTTTTTCACAGAAGGACATGACGTCACTCACTTTACGCTCAACACAAGTGTTGGATTTTATTTCTCGTCCATTGACTTCTATGGGGAAGACGTGCTCGTGCACGCGACCGGCAGATTTACTTAACGCATACAAAATGTGTAGGTTTTAAAACTCGTAATACCAGTGTTACAATTGTGGCACTAACTCATTCTTTCTTGCGCTAGTCCCGCTATGACAAATAGATCAAGAATTTACTATTTCCCTATGGAGTTGTGGCTTTTACTTGTGTGAAATTCACTCCAACATCAAATTCTTAAAAGAAATTACATTACATCAACTACAAATCACCATCACCAATACAAAATCGGTTTACAAAATTAAATCATATTTAAACGGACAGAAAAATATTTTTTACATTTCATTATTCACAAACAGTAGCCACTTTTAAACACGTCTCATTTACATCTATTATAGCATTTCATAGGCTCACCACATGATGATTGATGGATGCACATACATGCCTTTTGCCATTCACTCATACATGTGCATTGATATTCATGCAAAAAAACACATAGAAACAATGAACACATCTACATCATACAACTACATTGGAAGGTTGCTTAACATTGGATTCTCTCTCGGAATCACCAAAGATCAATTATGGATTTAGTGTCCTTTTAACATCACGATTCACTCATAATATTCCATTAGGAATTACGTACAATAATACCAGATCATTAGAAAATATTACAGCTAGGGATGCACCGAAATTTCGGCCGCAGAAAGTTTCGGCCGAAAATGGCATTTTTGGCTATTTCGGTTTTCGGTTTTTTAGCCTGTTATTTTCGGTAAAATTATTGTGTAGCATGTTTCAAATTTGATGCTAGCCTAGAGCTGCTGTTTAAGTTTATTACTTGACTTTATGTTCTGCATATAATGAGTTTTCTAGGACTATACTTTATTTGGATAATTAGTAAAAAAAAAAAACTGTTAAATATGATTCTGTTACATAGAACTAAATTAAGAATAATACAGTATATTGATATTTATAATTGTTTTAAGTAGGGATGCACCAAAACTTTGGTCGCAGAAACATTTTGGCCGAAAATGGCATTATTGTTTGCCTGGTTTTTTTTTTTTTTCTTGGTAAAATTATTGTGTAGCATATTATTGTTTTAAGATATTTTTGTCCAATTTTAGTGTGTTACTTTCAATAAAAATGTGGGATTTTTTTATTGGCTCTAATTATGCAAAAAAAAAAAACACTAAAATTTTTTTTTTTTTTAAAATACATTTTCGGTATCAGTTTCGGTTTTCGGCCAAGTGCATCCCGGATTTTCGGATTCGGTTTCGGTCCAGAATTTCCATTTCGGTGCATCACTAATTACAGCTGTCACTTTTTGGGAAGGAACAACAATGCTATACTGCTTTATATAAATCAGCATATGTGGGAGAGAATCACCATACATACATACATATATTTATATAACATGCATCACACAACAATAAAGCAAACATTTATCTTTTTAATCAGCACAAAAGAAGAATGTTGTAAAATACAACAACCAAATGAAGATTTGCAAACTAGACAGGCAGGTTGCTAATATGATGACGTCATTCGAAGCTTCAACCATACAGATTACAGCATTAGGACTGTACCGCCACTTTCATCAGTTTCTCACTCAATACTACATATACGTAAACAAGAGGGTTGGAAGATCTTCATTGTTATAACGATTTCAATGGGAAGCATAAAATATTAACATCTCGCCAATCACTTATATATAGAATATTATAGATGTCAGCCATTACTTTATCGTTTTGAAACAATATTGCAGCAACATTGATCGATCCGATTCTATGCCATGTCTATGCACATTATAAACAAGTATGCACTTTCATTCATGTTAGCGTGGACGTGTGCTTTTTACTATAAGATCGCGTTTAATAAGTATTTGTTACGCATATGAACAAAAATCACGAAGGTGCACTGTATATGTTACATTTTACACTTTCACATTACGATTCATTGGGAGTGAAATAAATTTAAGCAAACACCTAAAAAAAACGCCCACTTAGAAAGCATTTGTGCCGCTCACATACAATCAAGTGTATACAATCAGCAATCATTACGAACACGCTACCATTGGATATATTGCACTATAAATCCCCGAAACAACATGGCCAAAGCGTCCCTTGTGATCGACATTGTATCAAATCGCTTTTATGTTTTTGCATACCTTGTTACTCCTTGTGTGTTTGCTCTGCTGTTTGGCTTTGTGCTGCTTAGCTTGGCAAATATGGATGATCCGCAGTTAGTTGTTGCTGGTGCTGTTGCATGAGTTTTGTTCAACCGAATCAGGCGTGCTCGGCATCTCCAAGAGAGATAAAGGGCTCGTCTGGTTAGCGGTCCTCCTGTTCACAGGGTGAGGCCCACCTTGGATAACATGAGCGACTTCGAGGTTTATTTAAAGTATAGGCTCAATCGCGATCAGCTCATTAGCCTTTACGATGTTCTTAAACTTCATATGGAGCCACATAGACGTATGCAAAATGCAATCCCTGGTATGACAAAGATGCTAAGTTGCATACACGTCCTGGCCTCCGGAAGTTTTCAATCTGGAGAGGGGTACATGCTTGGGCTGTCTCAGGGTACCTTCTCTGTGGTTTTTGACAACTTTCTGAAAGCCATGGTACGAGTCAGTAAGCATTACATAGGATTCCCTCAAAATGATGGCGATTGGAGGTGCCTCCAATGAAAAATGTATTTTAATATAATAAATATTTATATCTTTGTAAAATTTGACATTTTGCTATGTTCATTATTTATAGGTGATTTGGGTTACATGAGCCGGCCTTGGCTCATTACGCCATTGCGTAACCCCACAGACGAGGCCCAGGAGCGCTACAATCGGGTGCACAAGCGGACTAGGGCTGTAGTGGAGAGGATGTTTGGGCTACTCAAAATGCGCTTAAGATGCCTGGATAGGTCTGGAGGAGCCCTCCAATACAGCCCTAGTAAGGTGGTGAAGATCGTTATAGCCTGCAGCGTCCTGCATAACATTGCTCAGTAGGCTGGGATGCTGCAGGCCGTCCAAGCGCCCCCAGACCTCCTCCAAGATGAGGAGGATGATCCTGTTCTAGAGGTGCCATTCCGGGACGAGGGGCTCAATGTCAGAGCAAACATCATCAACCGCCACTTCAGACGGTAAATATTAGAAGTTATATAGGATCATTGTGAATATGTGTGAATTTTAGGGAAATGAGAAGTAGAGAATTGTGCAAACATGTTAGGATTGTTTAACAAATGATTAGATCAAAATATAATTTAATATTATTCTTATCATAGGTAATTTATACATAAGATGATTCTGGCATTGGCTCCTGTAATGACTTTGCCACCTGATTTTCAAAGACAACATCAGATGGTAAGTATACACAATGTATGGACTGGGGGGGGTTTGCACAATGATCCATCATATGGCATACAATTTAAAATGTAGTATTTAGTTAACACATTACAAGATTTTTAGATAGTCATAAAGGGATACTCTAACAATACTATGTGATTCTAAGTCAGACATTAGAGGTTAGGTCTACACAACGTATGACTCCGCTTCACACTTGATTGATAGAACATAACACAAGATGCTACACACGCTTAGTAAGCTATTGATCTAAATAGTTTCAGAAATGGTTGGGGGGAGGAAGAACCAAGTCACACACTTTTATTAATGATTTGATTTACACTTTTACTTCCATTAGGGGGATGACTTCATCTACAGACTGAAAGTGAAGAATTCAAGACTGAAAGTGAAGAATTCAAGACTGAAAGTGAAGAATACCAGACTGAAATTAAAGAATCCCAGACAAAGTTAAGAATACCAGTGTAATCATGTCTGTGGCATCGTCTTTCAACTGTGCTGACTTTGAAAACCATACAAAGACAGGTTCACATTGTAAGTATCCACAATTTTATGGAACAAGAAAAATTAAAATAGTGTTGCGTATATGATAAAGATGACAATAACAAATCAACAAGGGCAAAAACAAATGCAAAATAATAAGGTTGTAGTGTCATCTACAATAACCTAATGCAATCACAATAAATGTTGCATCTATAGAATAGCATCTTGCTATTTCAACAAAAATAAAAAACAAACATATCAAGAAGCATTCAAGGAATGCAATCCACCACTATTCATTACTAAATATAATTCTAACCACCATATAATTACCAAAATTTTGAACAAACACTGGCCAGTCTTAGCAAACGACCCTACTCTTAGGAAAATAATAGGTAAGAAGCCCAAAGTGGTGTTCAGGAGAGCACCAACTTTAAAAACCGCCTTAGCTCCCAGCAAAGTTGTTAGGGACAAGCATATCAGCACCAATGTTGGGTCCACCAGCCCATTGGGGGTTGTTTTTCCCAAAAACACAACAATTTCGACAAATAAAATATCTAAATGTTGTAGGAAACGCTGCGGGATGTGTAGCTTCATATCCCACAGGGCCTCCACTTTTACATCACATACCACTGGTGAGATATTTAACATCAAGGGTTTTATGACATGTAAAACATCTTTCGTCATATACCTTTTGAGCTGCAAATGTGGGGTTCAATACAATGGACGGACATGTCGTAAGATCAAAAAAAGATGGGGTGAACATTCACATAATATTAAAAAGAGCTCCAAATCCCACAGTGTCTCCAGACATTGTCTGATTTATCATAAAAAAACAAAAAAATCCTATGAGATTTACACCAATAGAGGTAATCTCTAGATCATTCCTTAACGCCTTTCTGACGCTCAGAAAAAGAGAGACGTTCTGGATCAAAAAACTTCAAACACTCCAGCCAGATGGGCTCAATGAGAACCTTGACATGGCAGCCTTCTGATTATTTTTCTTGTAGGAGTCAGTTGATTCCCTAGAGGATTCTACAGACAATCTTATGATTCTATTATTTATTCGAGGTCATCACCTCATTTGCCTCAATGACTATAATCATTGGGATTAACCTATAATTCGGTATTAATTCCTAAGAGTGACATGCTTTATTGGTCTATCATTAGACTAACTCTCAAAGCCAGAGTATGACTGGGTTATGGCTTCTATACATATTATCCTTAAATTTGCTAAACAGTCATTAGTGGTGAGTACCCTGATTAACTGTTTTAGGGACCTTACATACATAGAACCACCCGATACAATTTTGACGGGTTGGGAAAGATATCATCATCACTGCTTAAATTCGCAAATGATTATAGATGTTTAATTTTTGGGTATGGATAATGGAGAACGAGAGATTGTATTGATTGGTGCAACTCTATATATATATTTTTGCACCACTCTAAGATATTCTATAGATGCAACGTTTATTGTGATTGCATTAGGTTATTGTAGATTACACTACAACCTTATTATTTTGCATTTGTTTTTGCCCTTGTCGATTTGTTATTGTCATCTTTATCATATACGCAACACTATTTTTAACTACTACTTAATGTCTAACATTATCATCTTGATTTAATACTGATATATTTATTTTCACTCCTGTATCTTCTTTACATCCACTCACACACTCACACTCACTATCAAGACACTTATACTTATTATTATTCATGCTTAATGGTCACACCAGAAAGACACATACTATTATTATTAATTTCTTTATAGGTTATACCATATTCTACATTGGGACTTTCACATTATCATTCCCTTATCTTTATCGTAACAACTAGACAAACATTATCACTGACACATATCATTGTCTATTTTTGTCTCTAACTTTAGTGACCTGTGCTCATTATCACTAAGAATCTGAATTCACTCTTCAGATCTGTTTGGATTTTACACTTAGATTCACTTATTAACAGTTGTGTTACACTATGTGTCACACAACTGTCTGCAGGACCAAAATGGCCACATTATACTCACTATGACACAAGATATATATATGTGATATATACTCATATATATATACTCACTACGACATGGGATATATATATGAGATTTTTAATATGGGATATATTAGTTAAGGTTGAATAATATTTACTTTATCACTAGCACACACCCCATCACCATTAAATAGTTAGATATAAAGGACATTGGGCCAATAACATTATGAGAAATAGATTTAGGACATACTGATTTTTCTTAGCATACCAATAGAATATTTATTGTACACTCTATCAAACAGTCAACATCACTCATTACGCTGTTTGTGCAACACCGACACTGATTTATATATGTTTTGGAATCACTAAATTGTGTCAGTTATTTATCGGGATAATATACATCAATATCTTTTCTTTTTCTACCAATGGCCATAGAGATAACAAGAGGAAGGCTGCCTTGTCGACCCTGAAAGGCTTTAGGACACACTCCCCTTAGATAATATATACACACTGCCAGGGTATGCTAAACGGGTGTCGATCGGACCAATCACATGTTGGAAAAGGATGACCGGAGCGGGTCTTACCTACTAATAGCTATGGGGATTACGACAAGCACGTCCTAGCATTTGTCCCTGATTGGCCCTAGACACACTCCCCCTTGAGAATACGCACACACTAGTATGGCTGATTGGAATGGACACACACACACCCTCAAATAACGATGACGATTGGAGGAAATTTGAACTGACACAGCACAGAGAGGATTACGCTATAGACAGTGTTTATTCCCCTAAAAGTTATTCTTTAATCAACTTGCGATCGAGCTACACTGAAGCCCCTATTTTATACAAGTAAACTAGGACATGATGAATGGACATCTATCCCTTGCAGGTAATCAAGTACAACACCCGCAGCACCATAAAATCAAGACATTTTCTCCACACACAGCTCATGATATCACATTGGGCTGTTTGTACCAAGCAAATATCACTCATTTATGGTCATGCTTTCCACTATAGATCACCCAAACGATCTTTTGAGATTTTATTATTATTATTATTTGAAAGTACATATTTATATACCAATGTTTGGGATTAGATATTTTTGGCTAAGAATGTCTTTTTAAATACAGATGGTGTATGTATCAATCAATATACAATATATATGCTCTGTAAATATACTTATTTGCTATTTTTCAGCCTCAGTATTAGGTTCTAAGGGAATGTTTTTTTATTTCATTTTATTGTATTTATTCTATATGTGTCAATGGAACCTTTATATATTATGTTTATTTGAGTGTTTTGTAAATTGCATGTATGAACTTATTTGTTTTTTGTTGATCCTGGTTACTATAGTTACTAATTGTTGCATGGTTGCTGCACTTAGGACTTTTTTTGTTATGCTAATTACTTGCATGCCTGTGTTTATCTGTTCACTCCCATGCCAATTAGGGTTGCCTTAGCAATTGATTGTTACTGATCACACATTGGTTGAAATTCAAACCGACTGTCCTATCAGATAACCTAAAGGGTTTTTTGTTTATTATATAGCAAGTGTATATTTTAATGTTTTATTATAGCCTGATGAAACAGCCCACAGGAGGCTGAGAAACGCGTTGCTGTGTTATTAAAGATTTTTAATTTTTTATATACACTTCTTGTGTGGTATTTTACCCATTATCTAGCTGTGGTGCACCTCTGCACTATCCTTTTTTGTATAATCTTTCTCTGCTGGAAGCTGGTGATTACCCGTTTTGGTTTGTCTACTGGGCGACTTTGGCTCCAGTTTGCTGGTATTGCACCTGGAGGTGCTTTGAATCCTGTGAGTATACTCATTTGGTCATATCCTCCCTTTGCTCATACGTTACTGGGCCATGTTGGTTTGCCTTTTTTTTTCCTTTAGGCATCTCATCTCAGGCCTCCTAAGGATTCTCCACTGGATCTCTGCTAAGGACCAACAGTGAGCTGGACTACTGTGAAGTTCCAGCCTGCTCTAATAGCACCATTTGGGTGCTCCATTTCTGTGCGTATATCTATTGCCATCTGATTTCACATCCATTTGTTTTGGTGGTACTGGGCCATGGTGGCGCCTCTGTTTTCTTCTTTTTCTCAGATTCTAACCATCAGGACGACCATCCTTTGACAGAGTGCTGCCGCCTTTTGTTTTGGGACTTTTTGCTTTGGGACTTTTTGTTTGATGGACGCTCACATATGATTATAGACTGCTAAGTATACTGTGATTGTTGTCCTATCATATGTCACTATTAGATTGCACTGTCACCATTATATCAATCAATAGCTGATTTATTTATTTTATATCTTTTATGTTATATTTGTAATTGGGAGGCGCACCCTAAAGGGTGTGGTGTGCTATTGTGTACACCATTCTCTATATTGTAGGCTACTAAGAATGACAGAGTCAACTTTGTTACCCAGTATAATAACCAGTTTCATGAAATCTGTAACATCATACAGAAACATTTGCCTATGTTACAGGCTGATGATAAACTGGTAGAAGTGGCAAGACAAGGATGCAGGTTTTCTTTTAAGAAAGGCATCTCTATAGGAAACAGAATAGCACCCACACTCCTAAAAAACACAGAAGTTCATGGAAGCTCATGGCTAACATTTAAAGGTACATTTCATTGCAGCAATGTCACTTGCATAGCATGTGATTTCTTACAAACAGGAAATCAATTTAGATGTTCAGTCACAGGGCAAACATTTAATCATAGAATGTGCCTAAATTGTAGAGAGAGCAATGCATTCTACTTAATTACCTGCATAAATTGTGACATACAGTACGTAGGGCTCACGACGAGAGAAGTTCGTGAAAGGATAAGGGAGCATGTTTCCAATATTAAAGCTGGCACCTTAACTACACCATTGGTCCAACACTTTAAAACAAAACACCACAGTGATCCCAGTTCTCTAAGGTGGACAATTATAGAGAAACCTAAAAAAGGAAACAGGGATAGGGAGAATTTTCTGGCCCTAAGAGAGGTATTCTGGATACATAAGTTGAAAACCAGAATACCTCTAGGATTAAATTCAGAGTTTGACCTAATAAATTTCTGGCAAAATAAGTTTATATCAGAGTGAGGAAAACTACTATTAAATATGACACAGATATAATTGAAAAGATAACAAATATTTGAACCCAAAAGTGAACAAGCCATTAATGTTCCAGACAGCTTACTAATTAAAATAATTTTAAGCCTATAATCAAAAAGGAATACAATTTATATGGATGTACCTATAGGATACTTAGTTTTTGTCAGTACTCCCATCAAGAGACATAGTATTATGATTAATAAAGCGAAGCATTAATACATCAGAATTAGGTCATCATATAACAAAGTAATTCAATGGCCAAATGTGATACATAAGTTAGTTTGTATATTTTTACCATCACATATAAATAGCAACATGTTTTTTACATGCATGTTTCATAGCTCATAGAATTCTAACTTAACTCTAAATTTGTCACAAATACATCTAAATGTGATGTGAAATTTATTGAGTAAGCGTAGTGTAAATAAACTAAAGTCCAAATGAAACAAAAGGATTTAATTGATCGCTCTCCATGTTTTTAACTATGAGCTTAACAAAGAGAGCTGAATAATGGACAAATCAAATGATATCAAATTATATCTAATAATAGTTAGCAAAACAATTCCAAGTGCATAGTCGTAAGAATAACAAATTATTTAAAAAAAAAAATTAAGAATATACACTTCGTTGATATTACTCAAAATTAAAAACAAACCCCCATCTCCAAATAATAGATCACGCCAGAATTTAGAAATTGCATGTTATGAATTGCAACAAGTTAAAGCGCAAAGGAGGGGAATAAATCACCACGACAAATGTAACCAAAAGTTTGACAACAATAGAGTAAATGCCGATAAAGCATTCAAGAAGTTAATCTGTATATCATTTGAATTCCATACCTCTAGGGTTAATAGTAAGACCTCAAGTTCAACAGATTGTAATAGAGTTGTGAGTGTCAGAAACAACACCCAATCAGATAGTCAGTAACTTGTTTTTAAATTATCCAATCAAGTGGTGGTGGGTATTTTAAAAGTGTACTGTGTATGTTACTTTCTCATGCTATGATTACGGCTGTCGTCAAAATGCGTAAGCTGGAGAATGCTTATCTATCTGTTTTCATGTTGATACTATTTACAAGATTTTAATGTAAGCTGACAAGCCAAAATAAAAGTGAAATTTTATTCATACGAAAAATCGCCTGGTGCTCCTCATTGATCGTTTGATCATTTGAAAGCAGCTATAAGATACTCATAATGCCCGCTCCTGGTGTTAAATGCTGTTTTCCATTTGTGGCCCTCCTTGATCCTAACGAGATTGTACGCTCCTCTCAAATCAAGTTTAGAAAAGACTGTAGCTCCCTTGAGGCAGTCAAAGAGATTTCCGTAATGAGCGGAATAGGGTAAGCATTCTTAATGGTAAGACGATTAAGACCCCTATAATCGATGCATTGTCTTAACTCGCCACCCTTTTTCTTCACAAAGAAGAAACCAGCCCCTGCAGCAGAGCAGGATTTGCGGATGATCCCCCGCGACAGACCATCAGCAACATACTCCTCCATAGCACAGTTCTCCGCAACAGACAGAGGGTAAACCCGGCCCGAGGAGGAATGGCTCTGGGTTGCAGGCCTATGGCACAATCGTAAGACCGGTGAGGAGGCAACGTACCGGCACGCATCTTGTCAAAAACGTCTAGGAACTCTCTGTACTCCTCTGGCAATTGAGATACCGAAGAAGTGCACAAGACTTTAACTGGTTTCCGAAGACAAATGGAAATACATTGCGGAGACCACGACAAAATTTCGGCCCTGCGCCAATCGAGACTGTGATTGTGCTTTTGGAGCCAGGAATAACCCAGAACAACTGAAAAATGCGGAAAATGTATCCCCTGTAACTGGAGGGTTTCAAAATGGAGAGACCCAACAGCCATGGATAACTGAGCGGTTTCGTGAGTAACGAGTGCGGGCTGAAGGGGCCTGCCATCAATGGGCTCAATAGCAAGCGGAACGGACCGAGGCAAAACAGGAATGGAGTGCTTTGATACAAAAGCACTGTCAATGAAATAGCCCACAGCACCGGAGTCAACAAGAGCCTGGGTGACTATGAAGGAGTCCACCCAGGAAAGGACAACCATGACCAAAGGTTTCTACTTTAGCGGTTCGGGGGATGAGGATAAACCACCCAAGGTCTGCCCCCGACAGGACCTTAGGTGTGAGTGTTTCCTGGCCGTGTAGGACAAGACTTCAAAAGGTAGCCCTGTAACCCACAATAGAGGCAGAGCCCCTCCTGCTAAAGGCCCTCTCTGCCGCGGAGAGACGCGTGAATCCCAACTGCATCGGCTCAGCAGTACCTGTTGACTCGGGACCAAGAGGCATGGGAGGAGAGGGAGGCATGGGTGGGAACGAACACGTAGGAGACAACGGAACAGAAGGCTTCCGCAAGCGCTCCTTGAAAGAGGGCCTCTCTCTGAGTCTGATGTCAATTAGGATCAAAAAAGACAACAATGCCTCGAGATCCTCTGGTAAACCTCAGGCAGCAACTTTGTCTTTAATCACATCAGAGAGCCCATGAAAGAAGGCAGCAACAAGGGCTTCATTGTTCTAACCTACCTCTGCGGCAAGCGTATGGAACTCAATGGCATACAGAGCAATAGATCTTGTTCCTTGCTGAATGGACATGAGTCGTTTAGCAGCAGAGGAGGAGCAAGCTGAAACATCAAATACCCTTCGAAAGGAGGCCACACATTCAGGGTAATTTGAAATTATAGGTTTATTAGTCTCCCACAATGGATTAGCCCAGGCAAGAGCTGTGTCAGAGAGTAACGAGATGAGAAATCCCACCTTAGCTCTGTCAGTGGGAAACGCTTGAGGTAACATCTCAAAGTAAATGCCCACCTGGTTCAAAAACCCTCTGCACTGAATAGGATCGCCTCCATATTGCTGAGGTAGAGGTGCAGAACAGGACATGCTCCTGGTAGGACTAGCTGCAGCAGCGGAAAAAGGAGCAACCATAACTTGCTGGACACTTTGGTCCAAATGTGCAGTGCGAGTCAGCAGGGTTTGCAGGGCTAATGCAAATTGATCCAAGCATTGATCCTGTTCATCCATCCTGGAAATGATGGTAGGTAAAGGTGGATTATTAGCACCATCAGGATTCATGGCCTTGCGTAATGTCAGGGTGCCAGGAATCAGACCTGGACAAGAAGTGCAAAAATAATCACACCTTTATTAGTAACAAAAAATATTAAAAAGTCCACATGTTAAATAACAAGCCAGAAGTCAAAACCAGAGCTGGTAGTCAGACGAGCAGAGTCAGGAGCCAAAGCGAATAGTCAGACGAGCCGAGTCAGGAGCCAAAGCGAGTAGTTAGACGAGCCAGAATCAGGAACAAGGAGAACAGCAGAGTCAGGAACAAGCCAGGGATCAGGAACCAGGAGGGACGTCAGACAGCCAGGTAAAACACAGGAACTGGAACTCACAAACAGGTCTGAGACAATGCAAGGGCAAAGCATACTGAACAGAGGCCCTTTAAATATTAAGTGATGACATTACAATTCTGAGACTGCAAATAACAAGCCAGGGATCAGTAACCAGGAGGGACGTCAGACAGCCAGGTAAAACACAGGAACTGGAACTCACAAACAGGTCTGAGACAACGCAAGGGCAAAGCATACTGAACTGAGGCCCTTTAAATAATAAGTGATGACATCACAATTCTGAGACTGCAACCTGTCTCACACAAATGATGTACAGCAGTCTGGCCATAAAAGGGCATGCAGGAAATGAGGAGCATCACACACTACACCCCAGAGTCAGCAAGAAAGGTGAGTAAAATGGATGCCAGCAGCACATGGCAAACAAAGCAGGGAAAGAACCCTGACAATAATGCTGTGCCCAAACAAAAATTGGGGAGACCTCCTTGAGAACCTGTCGACTCCTTGTACCTTCTTGATATAGGACATAAGAGCTGGCTGTCCTGTTGTCTGTCAAAATCTTAATATACTTTTCCAGCAGAATACTTTGAAAATGAGCCAAGGCCTGAAATATTGATCTGATTTCCAGACGATTGGCAGGAAAGTGTTGAATTTCGAGGGGCCACAGTCCCTGCACATACTGCCCCTGACAAACATTTTCAACATTTTCATCCTCCACATCCTTACTGAAAGTTGTCAGCACAGTTGAAGCATTTTAAAATACTTTACCAGGACCTGTATCCGATGTGCAGACAGTGAAACCAGCTGATCCACTGTATTGAACTGTGCTCCCAAAAACTATTTTTCGAGGGGATTCCAACTGACTCTTTTGGTAATTTATTAACCTTCCATGATCTTGTAAAAATTGAAGGACAAAGTCTCTGTGTTGACATGCAATTGCAATTTGCGATTATTAAAATGTCATCCAAATAATCAAGAATAAAAATACCCTTTTCTCAAAGCTGTGCAATTAGAGTAACCAAGAACTTTGTGAATTTTCGAGGCGAGGTGGAAATACCGAAAGGCAGAGCTGCAAACTTAAAGTGATGACACCCACTTCAAAGCGTAGAAAACTTCAAAGCGTAGAAATTTCCTTTGGGATTCTGCACGCTTAAAGCATAGTTGGCATAAATGCAGGGATACTTTGAAGAAGATCCATGCCCATGTATGGTTTTCATAGCTCTGCCCACTCCAATCCACCCCAAAACAAGTATATACAATTCTAGTAGTATCATTTAGCCATACTGATTGCTTAAAGTGATTGGAAAACTTAAATTAAACTTTTATAAATCAGATAGAGGATTTTATTTTTATAGTCACTTCTACTTTGTTCTCTTGATTACCTTAGTTTAAAAGCATATGTACATATCCTCAGCAGCAGCAATTCACTTCTGGGAGCTAGCTTTTGAGTACTGTGTACAGTTAGCTCCCAGTAGTGCATTTCTGTTCTGTAACTGACTTTAATTATCTGTTTAATAACTTTGCAGGGGATAAACACATGGTTATATTAAAGCAATAGTGCAATAATGCATTTTTTTTCTTTATGCACTGTTATAGTCCTTTAATGCAGCTTAAAGCATAAAGGTCCTCATCACCTCCCTTACTCTCAAGCATATATGTTATGGGTGTTATGTTTAGTTTATATGCAACTCTATGATTTATTTCTATTGCACTTGTTTCCTGTTTTGCATTTCCTGTTCCTGTTGATTCTCTGCTAAGATCATGGCTTCTGTACACTAATGCCTTGTACTGTCATTATTTATACCACATGAAACATGGTGTCAGAAGTATCTGAATCTGCGCTGTTTCTACACATCTGATGCTAAGAACTTGGCAGTCTTGCAGTGAGAGACTTTAGAGCTGATTGTGCCTCCTGTAACAATTGTAGTCCTGGCCTGAAAGCAGAGCACTGGAAGAAAGAAAACCAGCACTATGGCAGCTGCTAACAGCATTCCACTGCCTGAGGCAATAAGGGTGAGTGGGGATTGCAGTAGTAACTGGGACAACTTCAGAGCTGAGTTTGAGGATTACTTCCTAGCAACAGGGTTAAATGAGAAGCCTGCAGCAGTGCAAGCAGCCACACTGAGGAGGGTGATGGGCAGTGAATGCCACCATGTTTACAAGCATAATTTTAGCCTCACAGAGGAGCAAAAGAGTGACACGAAAGCCATCCTAGATGCATTAGAAGCTTTTTTCAGACCTTCTAAAAATGTCATATATGAAAGATATATATTTGGCAGCTGCAAGCAAGGAGAAGGTGAAGCAACAGATAATTTTGTCACACGGCTAAGAGAAAAAGTTGCAAGCTGTGAGTATGGCTCTCTGAGAGATGAACTTATTTGTGACAAAATAGTTCTAGGTATTAATAGTGAAAGCACACGCCACCACCTATTAAGGGAACATGATTTAAACCTACAAGCAGCAAATGAGATATGTTGTACTGCAGAACTTACTGACAAACATATGAGAGCTATGGAATAGGATAAACAGACTGACAGTATCAATGCAGCCTCCAAGCAACAGCTAAGCTTGAAGAACCACCAGCACAAGTTTCAGCACAAAAATTACCTACGCAACTCACCTATGAGCAAGCCTGCATCTTGCAAGTACTGTGGCAGTGTGCATGTACGAGATAAAAAACAGTGCCCTGCTTATGGTAAAATCTGTAGAGCATGTGTAAATCATTTTGCTGGAGTATGTCTGTCAAGTAGAATGGAAGCAAGAAAGCTGCACACAATTGAGCAAATGTCAGATCCTGAGGATGCACATTTATTTAGCACTCATGTGGTTTACTCAAAAGAATGCATTGGTGCTGTAAAATCTAAGGGCCAAAAATGTTTTGTAAATCTTAGACTAAATAATATATGCCAACCCTGTCAGCTGGTCTCAGGTGCAACGTGTGATGTCATGAGTTTAAAAGACAAGATGAAACTGGCATCTAGGGTACCTCTTCAGCCAAGTAGCACCAAATTAAAGTTATATTCAGGGGAACTAATGGAATCATTGGGACTTTTCCAAACAGAATGCAGCATACGTGAACATATTCACTAACTTGAATTTGAGATTGTTGAGGCCAATAAGAAACTGCTATTGTCTGGTTCAACATGTGAGCGCCTGGGTCTGATGCAGTTCACCATTCCTGCTGAGCTACACAATGTCGATAATCAGCCTGCAAAATCCATGACTAGGCCACTGACAAAACATCAAATCCTAATTGTCTATAGTGATGTGTTTGATGGCCCAGTAGTATCTGTTTCAGGAGAGGTACATTTTGAACTTGATCCTAGCATTCAACCAGTACAATGTGTCCCATGCAATGTGCCAGTAGCCATTAAAGTGGATGTAAACTCACTGCTACTCGACAATCACAACTGCTTTATCATCAAAAAATAACATAAGTTTAATTCATGAATTTTGTTAAAACATAATATATAAACGATGTATATACCTCTATAACTATAAAAGTCTCAGTTTCTCCCTCCGCCCGCCATTTTGTTCCGCTTTCCTTACATTGATTGACATTTCCCTAAACAAATAATGTGGCGTACCCCGTGGCGTCCAGCCCCTTTTTCGTAACGTCATTTTATATTTTTGCGCATGCGTCTTTTATATGCGCATGCGTAAAACCACTTGTGCTGGCTTTGGAAGTGCTGCGCGCACACGCTCTAAGCATGCGCATATAAAGGCCGCTTCTCCAAACTTCGTGTATTTCCCAGGAACTGCAAGTAAGTATCTATGCTGCTCCGCAAACTGTTTGAAATTGTAACAATATATTTCGAGTATTGAAAGAGCGGTTTGGAAGTGCCTGACTGATTAGTAATGCAAATCCAGCAATAATAACTAAATTAGAAGCGCATGCGCACAAAAGGGACCCATCGAGAACGCGCAAGGGTAGTACGTCATAGAGCGGGTGGGACCGCTCTAGACGTTATGCGCTTAAAATGAAGGAAGTTATGGATGGGAGGAGCTCAGCCTGAAAACGGAGCAAACTTACTAACGTAAATATAAGTTTATTTGTTCGTTATATAAATTACAAAAGTATGCGGTATTGATAAAAGAGTGCTTAAGAACAAATTTGGAAGTTCAATATGTAAAATATTTACATCCACTTTAAGCCGCAGGTCAAAGCACAACTGAATAAGTATGAAGGTAAAGGACATCTTACTTCAGTATCAGAGCCTACGAATTGGATAAGCAACATGGTAGTTATTAGGAAGCCTGAGAAGATCAGAATTTGCGTTGATCCCAAGTTTCTGAACATGGCCCTGAAATGGCACACTACTTAATGCCAACACTTGACAATGTTTTGCACAAACTACCCAAAGCACGGGTTTTTATGCTTGTTGATGCGAGAGATGCCTTTTTACAGTGACAACTGGATGAAAAGAGTAGCTACATGACCACCTTTTGGACTCCTTGGGGCAGAAAGAGATGGCTAAAACTGCCATTTGGAGTCTCTGTAGCACCGGAGGTGTATAAGCAAAAGCAGCATGAACTATTATTTGGGCTCCACGGAATTGAGCCAATAGCCGATGACATTCTTATAGTTGGCTGTGGTAATACAGATGAAGAAGCTGAGCATGACCATGATGAGAAGCTAACAGCACTACTGGATCGTTGCAGGCAGGTGATGCTGAGACTCAGCGTAAAGAAATTGCAGTTCAAGGTGCAAGAAGTTTGTTTCCATGGACATAACCTGTCTTCACAAGGCTTAAAAGCTGACCCAGACAAGATTAGAGCCATTGTGGACATGCCGCAGCCTGGTGATGCCAAAGCGATACAGCATTTTATTGGCTGTGTCACATACCTAGCGAAATTCATGCCGCACTTGTCTGAGGTGTGTCAGCCATTGAGAAGACTTCTGGACAAAGATGCAGTTTGGCACTGGCTTCCCAAGCATGACCAGGCAGTGGAGGAGATAAAACGCTTGGTCACTGTTGCCCCGGTATTGAAATATTATGATGTCACAAAGCCTTTCACAATACAAAGTGACTCAAGCAAAAATGGCCTAGGATATTGTCTATTGCAAGATCAGCCAGTTGCATATGAGCCCAGTGCTCTTTCATCAGTCGAGCAGAATTATGCTCAAATTGAAAAGGAATGTTTAAGCATTGTGTTTGCTTGCCAGTGTTTTCATCATTATCTTTATGGCTGGGATACAATCAGAGCTGAAACTGATCACAAACCGCTAATAGCCATATTCAAAAAGCCCCTTTTATGTGCTCCCGGTCAGCGTACAAAATGGTATCTTATACAAAGGTCCAAGAGTCATAATACCAAAGTCACTTAGAGCAGAGATGTTATTACGCATACACTCAAGTCACATTGGGGGTGAGGCATGCTACAGACAAGCTTGTGATACTCTTTACTGGCCCAACATGCAAGGTGAAATCGAAGACTTTGTCAGCAATTGTCCCACTTGCAATGAATATGCACATTTGCAACAAAAAGAAACCATGATGTCACATGAGATACCTACACGTCCTTGGCAGATCGTCAGTATAGACTTATTCAACTACACAGGAAAAGAATATCTGATATTAGTCGATCATTACTCAGACTTCTGGGAAATTGAAATTCCTGACTTATCCACTGAAACTACAGTTAATAGGTGCGAGGCTCAGTTTGCACGTCCTGGACAACCAGATAAAGTGATCTCTGATAATGGTCCTCAGTTCACAAGCTTACAATTCAGGAAATTTGCCACTGAATGGGAGTTTGAGCATGTGACTTCTTCACCACGTCATCCACAGGCTAACGGCAAAGCTGTATTTGGGGAGAGGGGAATAGCTGGTGTTTTAAATAATCTGCTGCTCATCACAATCTCGCTGCCTTTAGACTAGCCTTTAGACTAGAAAACAAACTGAACTATTTTCACAACAGACTCTAATATAGTTTATAAGTAAAGGAAGCATGCATGAAATGAAAGAGACTTTAACCATCAGCTTGTAAAGACAGTTACCTATAGGATTATTAGGACTAGAGATAATTGAGTAAAAGCTGACAGTCTCTCCAATAATAATAAACGGTAGGGGGTAATAACTGTGGTGCTTATAATCGTACCACAATTTTATATTTTTACTTGAACATTTGTGCTTAGGGTTGTGTAGCAAAAATAATATATATAACAAGGATTGAAATATAAAACATAATCAGTTCAGGAACTTTTAGAGAGAATTAAATTAAACTCAAGGTTTGGTAAATAAAACAATGCATGTCTGTATATTTGTTGGTCTTGCAGCAACAGCTATGTTGCAATGAACCGCAGCCTCGGAAGTTTGTTTCCATGGACATAACCTGTCTTCACAAGGCTTAAAAGCTGACCCAGACAAGATTAGAGCCATTGTGGACATGCCGCAGCCTGGTGATGCCAAAGCGATACAGCATTTTATTGGCTGTGTCACATACCTAGCGAAATTCATGCCGCACTTGTCTGAGGTGTGTCAGCCATTGAGAAGACTTCTGGACAAAGATGCAGTTTGGCACTGGCTTCCCAAGCATGACCAGGCAGTGGAGGAGATAAAACGCTTGGTCACTGTTGCCCCGGTATTGAAATATTATGATGTCACAAAGCCTTTCACAATACAAAGTGACTCAAGCAAAAATGGCCTAGGATATTGTCTATTGCAAGATCAGCCAGTTGCATATGAGCCCAGTGCTCTTTCATCAGTCGAGCAGAATTATGCTCAAATTGAAAAGGAATGTTTAAGCATTGTGTTTGCTTGCCAGTGTTTTCATCATTATCTTTATGGCTGGGATACAATCAGAGCTGAAACTGATCACAAACCGCTAATAGCCATATTCAAAAAGCCCCTTTTATGTGCTCCCGGTCAGCGTACAAAATGGTATCTTATACAAAGGTCCAAGAGTCATAATACCAAAGTCACTTAGAGCAGAGATGTTATTACGCATACACTCAAGTCACATTGGGGGTGAGGCATGCTACAGACAAGCTTGTGATACTCTTTACTGGCCCAACATGCAAGGTGAAATCGAAGACTTTGTCAGCAATTGTCCCACTTGCAATGAATATGCACATTTGCAACAAAAAGAAACCATGATGTCACATGAGATACCTACACGTCCTTGGCAGATCGTCAGTATAGACTTATTCAACTACACAGGAAAAGAATATCTGATATTAGTCGATCATTACTCAGACTTCTGGGAAATTGAAATTCCTGACTTATCCACTGAAACTACAGTTAATAGGTGCGAGGCTCAGTTTGCACGTCCTGGACAACCAGATAAAGTGATCTCTGATAATGGTCCTCAGTTCACAAGCTTACAATTCAGGAAATTTGCCACTGAATGGGAGTTTGAGCATGTGACTTCTTCACCACGTCATCCACAGGCTAACGGCAAAGCTGTATTTGGGGAGAGGGGAATAGCTGGTGTTTTAAATAATCTGCTGCTCATCACAATCTCGCTGCCTTTAGACTAGCCTTTAGACTAGAAAACAAACTGAACTATTTTCACAACAGACTCTAATATAGTTTATAAGTAAAGGAAGCATGCATGAAATGAAAGAGACTTTAACCATCAGCTTGTAAAGACAGTTACCTATAGGATTATTAGGACTAGAGATAATTGAGTAAAAGCTGACAGTCTCTCCAATAATAATAAACGGTAGGGGGTAATAACTGTGGTGCTTATAATCGTACCACAATTTTATATTTTTACTTGAACATTTGTGCTTAGGGTTGTGTAGCAAAAATAATATATATAACAAGGATTGAAATATAAAACATAATCAGTTCAGGAACTTTTAGAGAGAATTAAATTAAACTCAAGGTTTGGTAAATAAAACAATGCATGTCTGTATATTTGTTGGTCTTGCAGCAACAGCTATGTTGCAATGAACCGCAGCCTCGGCCGCCGACAGTGGTCCACATGGAAAATCACATGCATACTAACCAATAAATCTTACATACATGTATACATAAATATGTCTGGGTCATCAAATGCAGCGGTCTCTCTAATTATAACCTTCTAACATAGTAGTTGAAATGGTTAAAACAGTAATATTACAGTATAAAATTAGGAAATATATTAATTAAAGGCTAATGCAAAAGATGTAGGTTTAAGGTAAAATAAAAACACGTTATCTGGTATATAACAAAATGAGATAAGAGCATATTTGACCATTATTTAATTAATCTACAAAAGAGGAAAAAGGAATGCAGAGTCTTCAAAGTAGATGAAATTAAGTTTTTTATTAGGAGCAGGCTTATCGTCAGACACAGGTAAGCTCCTATCTTACGCGTTTCGCGCATGGGCACATGCGCTTCAACAGAGATTTAATTAATCTATCCCAATTGCATAAGTGTGAGAGTAAGGTATACTGCCAGCTATATAAGTGTCCATGGCAAATAACTTGGCGTTAGTACCTCTCACCATTTGCTTGCTGATTACGTTGCAGGGGGTGATGGGCAAAGTCCTATGGAAAGAGTAAGATGATCTCTTTTAGGAACTCTCCACTGCATATGGTACAGAGTCTCTTTTGACGTGTCCTGTAAAACTGTCAAGTGCCAGTTGTACCTTGGTGGTATGTAAGTTAGAGCTTCTGATCCGCCATGGTTCCAGATTCCAGTGGAGCTGGGTTTTGGTTGTGGGTAAAGTAGAAGAAGCCTTATGTCATGGGCAGTGTGTCCGCTACTCTCTGAGAGGAAACTTTTCATGCTGCCATGAGGGGTAGTCATATTAGGCAATCCTTCAGCTATCTGGGCTTCCCGGGCTCTGGCACTACTCTGTTCCGCAAACCAGTAAGGCAAACAGTTCCACAGGTAGTTTGCAATCCGATTGAACTCCTGTAGCGTGTCATTAGGGTTGGTAATGATATTTGTTAGCATTACCTTATCATTTGCAGCTGTTTTAGTTGCTGTTGTCATCTGCTTTGTACGCTCCGTTTGGGCATCGGGTGAGGCCACGTGATGATGTGGAACTGCGTCTGTTGTCACAATATCTGGATCTGAGCAGCGGAGTTTTCCCATTTCCAGAGCGTGTCTGGAAGGTGATTTCTCTTGAATAGTTAGTAAGAGAATCTCCAGTTTCATGCATATCCTGTCAGCATGTTGGAGAAGATCTTCACCTGCCATTTCTGTGCTCGGCCCAATAGTTATAGTTGGGGGTTTATGGAGTGCGTGATAGGCTGCAAAAGTTTTAAAATATATAGATGGTGTCATGATGATTTTAGGCGTTTTCAGTCCTGGAGAGACAATATAACCCGGAGCCACCTGGGGGGGTTGAAGCCTTTGTTGTGAGCCACCGCTACAGACCTCAGCCATCCGATCCTCAGCTCTTAAGTCATAAACACAGCAAATTCTGCAATAATTATATCTCCACTATATGAGGGATCAATAGGTCTCTTTATCTTTTTTTTATTTTTTAAAAAGCTTTATTATCTATCAAACATAAATTACAAAGAAGTAACACAAAACACAAAGATAAAAAGCATCATCAGTTCTCAAATATATATGGAATATAAGTTCAGGATAGTGTCGATAAATTATCAGACCCTGTGTGTGGAATTTTACTTCATTGGGAAAAAAGCTCTAGGGTTAAGGACACTTTAATATTGTGCAAAAAGAGGGCGAGTCTGTAATCAACTTGTCTTGAATCAAAGGTTCATGGGGGGGAGGACAAGGGGAGGGGGGAAAGGGAAGGGGTCATGACTCGTCTCTGAGTCTTAAAATTTAGAGCCTATGCACCTTAACCTCCACTAAACTCAATCGTTAGTCATAACATCAGGTCTCCAACCTGTGTCGTGTACGTCTTTCCAGTCGGCCCAAACAAGTTCAAAAAGGTCAGTATTGTCGAGTTTGTAAAATATATCCTTTTCCATAGTATAGATTGATAGATAGATAGATAGCGTTGCAGATTTTAGTCCAATAGGGAGGGGCTCCTTTTTCCATGCACATGCTATGGCATTTTTTATAGTCATGAGAAGGTAGATGCATATGTATGAGTGGTGCTTCAGTAAGGTATTAACTCCTATCTATAATAGGGCCGTGGATAGCGTATTCCGAATCTGGACAGGGTCTGGAAACCTGTGATCCATAAAGGCTGGATCTTAGGGCACTCCCACAAAATATGCATTGTGGTGCCCTTCTGACCACAATTCCTCCAGCAGTCAGGAGATGCATTCGGGAACACCTTGGCCAATCTAGTGGGGACGTAATACCAGTGGGTAAAGTAGTTTGTAAAAGGTTTTGTATAGTGTAATGCAATGAATATGTGACTAAGTGGATGTACACTTATACTTGGCAGTGACAGTGCTAGCCTACTAACTGTTCGTACTTCTCACGAGTGCGAACTAAGGGTGAATAAAAAGTGATGGGTTTGTTAGTGGCGCCCCAAGGGCTGACTGTTGTGTGGTGATTGGGTTTTTTATTTTATATAATAACTTAATGTTTTTCATGTACTATGTGAACGTTTTATAACGAGTATTGTAATTCAATTATAATATATTTATCCGATTCTCAGATAAGGCTGAAGGGAATGAAACTCATATGGATTTATACAAATAAGTTTTAATAAAATGAGTAATGTATTACAAATGTTAGTAAGCATGTATCATCACACTATATAAGCATTTTTATGTGAGTTTTTTATGTGGATCAAGTATTATTTTTAAGACACCGGTGTCATATTTTAATGTGATTTTTATTTTATTTTCATAAATAAATTGTTCTATTAGTATGCTTCACTAGTCAAAAGTGTCAAATTTTACTAATTTTATTAAAACTTATTTGTATAAATCCATATGAGTTTCATTCCCTTCAGCCTTATCTGAGAATCTGATCTATATATATTATAATTGAATTAAAATACTCGTTATAAAACGTTCACATAGTACATGAAAAACATTAAGTTATTATATAAAATAAAAAAAAACAATCACCACACAACAGTCAGCCCTTGGGGCACCACTAACAAACCCATCACTTTTTAATGCAATGAATAGCCTTCTGGATAAGTTCTAGGTTACGTTCCCAGGTGTGTGGGGATACTGAAGAATCCAGAAGGGACTCCCAGCACTGTAGGTGGGCCGGAATTTCAGAGGGTGATGAGTCTGCGAGCAGCAAGTAGTGTAGGGATAGTGGTCTACAGAGTGGATCTCCCTGAGCCCACACGGATTCCCAGGGGGTCAGCGGGCTAGCCGAACCCGGCTTAAATCCCCAACTAAGCAAGAAGCTTCTTATTCTATGGAATTCAAAAGGTTAAAGTAGAGTGCTTTGACCGCTGTTACCATTTCTTTGGGAAACCTAAAACTGTCAAGTACTTCCCACAAATATTGCCACCTTACTCGATCAAAGGCCTTCTCGGGGTCCAGAGAAATAACCGATAGGGGCCTGTTGAGTTTAGAGGAGAGACTGATAATATTAAGCAGCCTGCTAGTATTTTCTGGGCCCTCTCGCTGTGGGACAAACCCTACTTGATCGGAATTGATGAGGAATGGTAAAAGACGCTAAAAAAGCTAAAAATACCACTTAAAAGCTGACAGATAATTGTATAATAACCAGGGACTTCGATTGTTGATAATCTTCTTCTGTATGATGGTAGTTAGTTCTTATGATATAGTGTGTGGTACTAGTTTTTTCTACGCGTTTCACTCCTTTCAGAGCTTTCTGAAAGGAGTGAAACGCGTAGAAAAAACTAGTACCACACACTATACCATAAGAACTAACTACCATCATACAGAAGAAGATTATCAACCCGGGTTGTTACTTTACTTTTTATCCCCTGGCGGATAGCTGAATAAGAGGTTGCGTGCACAGCACTAAGAGCAATCTCCAACTATAACCTAACTACTACGAACCGGACCGGACAACAGTGGAATAACAGACAGGGACCCACGGAGGTTCTGGTTGGCTGAATAGAGGCGAGCCCTCGAGCCGGAAACCGTGACGTCAGACGCCGAGTTCTCGAGGAACACACACGGAGCTTGCCTGACAGAGACCGGCTACTGGTAAAGTTGTTGCCAAGTATTTGAGATAAGGTATAGACGTTTTTAATCTGCAAAATCACAGATACAGTAAAGACTTTTCATTCTGCAAATATAACATAGATCGACAATCAAGATAAATGTATATCTGACATTTGACTCTAGATATACACTGTGTGCAGAATTATTAGGCAAATGAGTATTTTGACCACATCATCCTCTTTATGCATGTTGTCTTACTCCAAGCGGTATAGGCTCGAAAGCCTACTACCAATTAAGCATATTAGGTGATGTGCATCTCTGTAATGAGAAGGGGTGTGGTCTAATGACATCAACACCCTATATCAGGTGTGCATAATTATTAGGCAACTTCCTTTCCTTTGGCAAAATGGGTCAAAAGAAGGACTTGACAGGCTCAGAAAAGTCAAAAATAGTGAGATATCTTGCAGAGGGATGCAGCACTCTTAAAATTGCAAAGCTTCTGAAGCGTGATCATCGAACAATCAAGCGTTTCATTCAAAATAGTCAACAGGGTCGCAAGAAGCGTGTGGAAAAACCAAGGTGCAAAATAACTGCCCATGAACTGAGAAAAGTCAAGCGTGCAGCTGCCAAGATGCCACTTGCCACCAGTTTGGCCATATTTCAGAGCTGCAACATCACTGGAGTGCCCAAAAGCACAAGGTGTGCAATACTCAGAGACATGGCCAAGGTAAGAAAGGCTGAAAGACGACCACCACTGAACAAGACACACAAGCTGAAACGTCAAGACTGGGCCCAGAAATATCTCAAGACTGATTTTTCTAAGGTTTTATGGACTGATGAAATGAGAGGGAGTCTTGATGGGCCAGATGGATGGGCCCGTGGCTGGATTGGTAAAGGGCAGAGAGCTCCAGTCCGAGTCAGACGCCAGCAAGGTGGAGGTGGAGTACTGGTTTGGGCTGGTATCATCAAAGATGAGCTTGTGGGGCCTTTTCGGGTTGAGGATAGAGTCAAGCTCAACTCCCAGTCCTACTGCCAGTTTCTGGAAGACACCTTCTTCAAGCAGTGGTACAGGAAGAAGTCTGCATCCTTCAAGAAAAACATGATTTTCATGCAGGACAATGCTCCATCACAAGCGTCCAAGTACTCCACAGCGTGGCTGGCAAGAAAGGGTATAAAAGAAGAAAATCTAATGACATGGCCTCCTTGTTCACCTCATCTGAACCCCATTGAGAACCTGTGGTCCATCATCAAATGTGAGATTTACAAGGAGGGAAAACAGTACACCTCTCTGAACAGTGTCTGGGAGGCTGTGGTTGCTGCTGCACGCAATGTTGATGGTGAACAGATCAAAACACTGACAGAATCCATGGATGGCAGGCTTTTGAGTGTCCTTGCAAAGAAAGGTGGCTATATTGGTCACTGATTTGTTTTTGTTTTGTTTTTGAATGTCAGAAATGTATATTTGTGAATGTTGAGATGTTATATTGGTTTCGCTGGTAAAAATAAATAATTGAAATGGGTATATATTTGTTTTTTGTTAAGTTGCCTAATAATTATGCACAGTAATAGTCACCTGCACACACAGATATCCCCCTAAAATAGCTATAACTAAAAACAAACTAAAAACTACTTCCAAAACTATTCAGCTTTGATATTAATGAGTTTTTTGGGTTCATTGAGAACATGGTTGTTGTTCAATAATAAAATTAATCCTCAAAAATACAACTTGCCTAATAATTCTGCACTCCCTGTAGACACTGTATCAAGCAAACGGCAATGAACATTAATCTATATAAAGTATCCACCGCTTAACTGTAATCTAGTCCCTAATCTTAGATTTTTTATATTTTTATGTTGGATTGTTGTTTTATTATGCAAATTTTTGGGAGACGTCCCCTTTAAAGTTTATGTTCTTGTCATTTCCTATGGTATATTAAATATACAAATATTCCATCGAAGTCCCTGGTTATTATACAATTATCTGTCAGCTTTTAAGTGGTATTTTTAGCTTTTTTAGCGCCCTTACTTTCTCTCTCACACTTGTTTACTTTTCACTATAGCAGTCTAAAGGATCTGTTATTAAGTTAAGGTGTTTAATACTCTACACTAAGCGCACTATCATCACCCACTACCTCACACGAATGGTAAAAGACCTGCAACCCGATTAGCCAGTAACTTAGAGTAGAACTTTATGTCGGAGTTAATAGGGAGGGATCCTTATTTGGTTTTAAAATAGTAACAATGGTAGCTTCTAGGAATTCCTTTTTAAAGGAGCCCTCTTCCCTAGCAAGATTATAAAATCGAAGCAGTAGGGGGAAAGTTCCCTGCTGAAAATTTTATAAAAGTGAACTGTAAAACCATCCGGGCCCAGAGACTTGAAAGTCTTTGAGTTCTTGATGACCCTCTGGATTTCCGTAAGTGTGAAGGTGTAGTTTAGAGAATCGCGCTGCTCAGTGGTAAGTGTGGGAAGCTTCAAAGAGTCCAGATAAAGGTGCAAACTATCCAAGGGGGTTGCTTGAGGTTTCTCTGAGCTATTTATGTCATACAAGTTTGAGTAATATTTGGCAAATGCGCCTCCAATTTGTGACAGGATTTTTAGAAGGGAGTGTGCAGAGCGTATGCTGTGTATACGTGAGATACCTGTCCTATTCCTAATTTTGTTAGCCAGTAGGGTGTCCGCTTTGTTACTTTTATAGTAAAATAACTGCTTTAGCTTAGTTAAGTTAAGTTGAGTTCTACGAAGCTCAATTTGGGAGATGTGATACTTAGTGTCCGTGATTTGACAGGTTAGTGCTGGAGAGGGGGTACTTCTATTTTGAGTTTCTAGAGTTCGGAGTTTGAGGTGGGCTTCTGAGAGAGTAAGTCCAGTCCAGCCTGTTTCCTAAGGTGTGCTTGTTTGGTACTTATGAGTCCCCTTATAGTAGTTTTCGCAGCCCCCCATAAAGTGTTGTTTCGGACTAGTGAGTTATTGTTGATTTGAATGAAGTGTGTGATATCTCTAAGGAGTTCCTCTCTAAATGGAATATCTCCAAGGATTTGGTGGGGCATACACCATTGGTTTTTGATGTGTGAGGAATTTGGTGAGTTGATATCGGCCAACACAGGGTCATGATCAGACCATGGACATAAAGTGATCCAGCACTCGAGTGAGTCGGCTGTGGAGAATAGGTAGTCAATTCTGGAGTATAGTTTATGTGGGTGTGAGAAATGTGTATAGTCCCTGTCTTGTGGGTGGATGGCCCTCCAAATGTCGTAGTATCCTGGAGGACTCTACCTTGTTTAACCTGATCAAGCGTGTGTAAGAGGTGCTTAAGGCATTTCGGCTGATGGGTATTGGGTAGATAAACAGAGGCCAGGGTGTAGACCATGTGATTCAGTTTACAGATCAAGATGACGTATCTTGCTTGAGGGTCCCTGATGACCTGGATTAATTCATAGGCAAGGCGCTTGTGGAGTAAAATCACAACTCCTCTCGCTTTCTTAACAAAGGGTGCATATTCAACATGAATGTAGGACATAGAGGAGAATCTGAGGGGCTTGTTCGCAAGCCAGTGCGTTTCTTGTAAGAAAACGATGTCTGGGTTATGATGTTTCAGTGATCGGGTTAATAAACTACGCTTATGAGGGGAGTTGAGGCCTCTAACATTATGGGTGAGGATGCGTACAGGAGGCATGTTCTAGTATCAGAGTGCGATGGAGGCCTAGTCAGTGGATACTAACTGTCTATCGGAAGTGGGGTGACGGAGAGAGGGTAAGGGGTAGGAGTGGTAGAAAAGGGTAATATAAAGACTAGTAAAGTGTCTGTGAGTGTGGTGGAAGTAGTCCACCTCTAAAGAGCCCTAGAGTGGGCTTCTGGTTGGGGGGGGGAGAACACTGTGCTAATAAGAACCGCTAATAAGAACCGAGAGCATCAGCCCCACTGTATACATTATGAACATGTAACTATAACATATAAACTGCAAACCTCAACATATACAATTCAAACTAAATAAAGAACATTGTAAATAATACGTGTCTGGTGTTTACTGGTGCTATCCAGGAAACAGTCCAAAAGAAGCAATAAACTTTTAATGTGCGTTGGGTAGCAACTGAGGTTGTGAGGTGCTCACTAAGGATTTAAGTCCCAATCGAGTTAGTCAGGAAGCGTCCTCCTGAGGTCTATTGACATCCTGAGGTTGGTGTATCTTAGGGCATTTTATTCTCTAGTCTTTCACAGACCATTCTGGTGCAAAGGCACGTAATTTGTGGTTGGGAGGCCCTTGTATGGGTGGAGGATCTTGCAGTAGGCCCAAAGATGTCAAGAGGGAAAGTCCCTGGGATGAGGTAGTGACCACAGTGGTTTGGTTATCCTTGGTGATGATGAGTGTAGTGGGGTAACCCCAACGGTATCTAATGTTGGTTTTGCGCAAGATGGTGGTGACAGGTTGAAACTGCCGGCGTTGTTGGAGGGTATGGGCCGAGAGATCTGGGAGGAGCTGGACATCTTTGAATCTTTCACTGAGGGGAGGCTTCTTAAATGCGGCTTGCATTAATCTGTCCTTATAGATGAAGCTGTGGAAGCAAGCTATGAGTCTGACATCTCATTGCTTATCCAGAGCCATCATCCTGGAGCAGAGGGCCCTATGAGCTTGTTCCATTGTGTTAGTTAGGTCCGTTGGGGAGTCCACCAATTCCTTGAAAAGAGCCTGTAAATACTCGTGGAGATCTCCTTGCGACACCGATTCTGGTATCCCCCTGAACCTTATGTTGTTGTGCCTGGACCTGCCTTCAACGTCCGCCAGCTTAAACTCCAATTTTGAAATTTGGTCTGCTAGATTTTCTGAATACGATAGCAGGTTGGATTGGTCCACCAATATGTGCATCTACCTTTTCACCAATTTCAGAGATCTCCTTCTTCAGTTCAGCAGAGCAGCGTTGTATTTCCTGGGTTATGGATCGGGTCTGCATGGCCAACATTTTTTGTAGTGTGGATTCTGTAATAAAGTGTTGCGATGAGGTAGTAGAGTGCGTGCTAGATTGTGACTCCTCATCCTGGGAGTCAGGTTCGCTTAAATCTCTACAGGTCTCCATGCTTGGGTCTTTTACTGACTGTGAGAAGTGGTAATTGACCGTTTTCTTGGACTTGGAGTTAGTTTTGAGGTTCTTTCTACCCGAATGAGGCATTTTAAAAACAACTGATCCCCAGGAGGATCAAACTCGGAGGGAACTATGTCTCAGCAGATATCAACACAATACCCACTACTAAGGAAGAAAAAAGAGGTTATATCATATAGAGCAGTTAAATATCAGACATTACTAAATTACCTTTAGAGCGGGGCTCAATAACGGGCCTCACTAAACACTTCTACATATTAGCTATGGCCGTTACTTTACCATCTGTGCGATAAGGACAATTTACACAGCTTAAATACACGTAAACAGTATCGCGGCTCCGTGGGACTAACCCACTAAGCCCCATGCGTCTGCCCAAGGACTCAGCACCCCCACCTCAGGAAAAAAGGGGGATACGACCAAAGGAAGGGGAAAGGGGGAGTGGCGGCGACCAACCTGGAGGGCCAGGTCGTAAGGGGTGGGGGGGCGTGGTCACAAAGGCTCACAAACTATGATACAACAAATGGAATAATAAATGCACTTTCTACAATTAAATAAGTACAAAGCAGAAGCAAGACTCTCACAGAAAAGCTCCCCAGGCTAACAGAGCAGAGCACCAATAATGTTATGTTTTAACACTTTATCATATACCTGCAAGTAAAAGAGGCAACTTACACAATTTAGATGCAAATATACAGTATGTTGCGTCTCCTCAGGCCAGGTCTGTAGGGAGCCACTCACTTGCCTAGGGATTCAACTCCCCCACCTCAGGGAAAAGAGGAATACAACCATAGGAAGGGGAACGGGAGTGTGGAGGCGACCAACCTGGGGGGCCAGGTCGAAAGGGAGGAGGTGGGATGTGATCACAGAGGCTCACAACTACACACTAGCAACTTTAATATTAATCAATGAGGAGAATGTCAAGGTTAGGATAAGTCCACTAGAAATAAAAGTTCACAGCTGGGTTTCTTTTCAAAAAGTCAATTACTGAACCTTTTTGTGTGGTGGTTTGAAGGAGCTGTACTGTGAGACACATACGGCCTCTTGGGGTAGGGAATCTATGGCCCAGATGAATGTTATAAGATGTTCCCAGCTATCCCTTGTGTCAGATAGGGGTAAGGAGAGAATCAGAGCATGTGTGGCCCGTCACCAGTATTAGACACTTAAGTCCTCTAAGTCACTGGATTACCAACATAAAGTTCTTTTGTGCCTTTGGTGGGGGAAGCAGGGGAGACAAGCACATGGGAGGATCTGGCAATGGCGCTGTATCTCACTGACCTCTCTGTACAGGTCTAATAGCCTATGCTGGTAGAGCAAATTACGTTTGAGGAATAAAAGTGGATGGAGTGTACTTAGGTTGGAGCTGAGAAACTAAGAAGATGTGTGGCCTGTACTATGTACCTCCAAAGTGTGTATGATTGAATATCACCCCAAGGGCAGCAGGAACACCAAGAGCAGTAGCTGCTCCAATGGGTCCACCCACAATAACGGGAGTTGCCAGATCGGTCCCCAGAACAGATGGAAAGAAAGAAATCTCAGGAGACCAGTTCCCACAGAGCTCTGCGATTACTGCAACCTGCGCTTCAGAGTCTGGCCTCGTGGGCAGGATGCCAAGATGGCGGCCGCACCTCTCCTATCTCCTGACAGGTTCTCCCGCTAGATAGCAACCAGCAGGTAAGGGTTCTTGATTGTAGTCGGTTCACCACTACAGGCTGCTTCCTTTAGGTCTTCGTCAGTTATGGGTGGTAAGTATGTATATCGTCCCCATGTGAGTGTGGAGCTGCCAGAAAATGCCTCTTCGCCTATTCCAGCCCTGTCGACACTCAGCAAGTTGATTGCATCTGCATCAGAGCGGAGCCCCGAACCTTCGGTACAGTGAACAGATAAGGTAAATAGACAGGAGCTGGATGCTGGTGCGTAGATTGGCGCCAAATCGCCTCCGGGTGCCCAAATAGCTCTTCAGATCAGTGGTTATTCAGCGGGCTAGGGCCAATCTAAAGGTGGTATGAAATTGGCTTCCACAATAGGTAAAAGTAGTTGACCTTTATTGTAGAAAAAAAGCCTTTCTTAGCTTAATATCAGTGGTCCAAGCGAAGAGCTCCTTACAGAAGCTTCTTCTGCTCTCCAAAGCAACTTAACTCCGCCCCAGGTCTCTATCTTAAGTTGGATGCTGTAGTATAGGTCCGATAATTGGCGGATTATGAGGAATTCTTTGAGAGCTCTAGAGATGCGTCCTCTCAGGGAACGCTGCTTGGACACCCCATTTTTATTAATTATTTTATTTTGTAATATTTCAATAACGTGCCTTAGAAATCCTAAGTTTTCATGTGAGCTACCCAATCGTGGTAAAGAGAGCTGTTTGGAGGGATCAGGGAGGTTAGAGGGTAATCCCTACATTACAATACTATTTTCCTTGACAGCTAATTAAATATAAATAATTTCAATGAGAAACCCAAAAATTTGTGAAAAAGTTAACGGTTTGTTTTATATTATTGCATTTGGCAACAAAATGGTAGCATGAAATATACCAAATGGACCTAGATCAGATAGGTTAATCTAGATATGTAAATAAAAAACAAACAAAAAAAAGGGTCCTATTTCTGTTTAAATGGGGAGTGATGGCAAAAAAAGCAAAAAATTCTCTAGTATTTTGGGCAAGTTTTTCTCTGAAATCCCCAGTAGCAAAAGGATTAAAAGGCAGGAACAGCCTAGGAAGCCAAAAAACTGAATTGTCCAAAAACAGGACA